>NC_041398.2:107646447-107946447 GCF_900747795.2 Erpetoichthys calabaricus
TTGAAGTGGACTTGGACAGGATGCTAAAGTCCCCACCCTCAACAACATCATCACAGCTGTAGCAAGACCTGCATGTCATTTCAGAATCCTCCAAACAACTGATTATGCTACAATTGACAATGCCATGGGAAGAGCATATGAACAAGACCAACAAAAGAAAGTGTGCCAAGTATCAGGAGCTTGTAGATGTGTGCCGGAGTGCCTGGCATACGTGGTGTGAACCTCAGGAGATTGTCTGCCAGGGTTTTGCAAGACGTTCACTCTGCAAAGTATTTAAAATTCTGGACATAACTGGGAAGGCGAAGAGAAGAGCCATTAGACTCACAACTGAAGCCACTTGGATGAAGAGGGCAGATCTGTGGGTGAATGCTGCTGGGACATAAGCTGGAGTCTGATCAGCCTTGCGTGGTCACCTGGGAGAGGTGTCTGATGTTGAAAGAACTGAATTTTACATCACTATTGATGTGTTTTAGTGCATCCAAGAGATGTATCTTTTATCTTATCTTATCATAAACGTTGACTTGTCATATTTGTTTATTCACAGTCTCACACTCTTCCATTTTCAAGCCAGTAATGCAAAAAGATGGAGAAACTTCACTTCTCATCACAGTACCAAAGATGTGCTTCACAGCAATATCTTGAGAAGATCATTATCATAATTAGATTAACGTCAGGCATCTTTGATGCCAGGTTCACTGCACAAACCACTCTGTCCTGAATGAGAAAAGCCTGGCAAGAAGAGTCCACCTTGAAAGCCCAGAAGAAATGGTTAACCAAAATACGAAGGTCTATCTCTTAGGGTTTTAATTAATTGTGAGAGTTTGGAGGTCCAGATGTTTCTGGTGGCCTGCAATGTAGTTACCAATCACAACAGAGTTAATCATTCTGGCAGCTTATATTTGGCATGGGGGCAGGAATTGTGGGATGAGGTGAGCACAAGCTGAAGCTGTAATACCAGAAAATGAATTATCTTAGGTGTATGGCAGCATGCTGAAGAGCAGTGCTTACCTTTAGCAGTCAAAGTATTTGCTGCTGTAGTCGCAACACATGCAACATCTATTCTCTGATGACTGGTAGAAACTAAAACATAAAAAATGTTACTGCTCTGATGCTGATCTTTTTGATCACAAAATAGCTCATTATGATAGAAATTGACAAGAAGAATTTGAAATTAATTGCAGAATTATGGTGTGTGAGAGTTCTCTAGAGTGCCTCTTTCTCTTGCACAATTTGGCCGAAAAACTAATCAGCACATCGTCATCTCTTACAGGCGTACGCTTCAAGTTTGGTATTTTTCTGCCCAGCCTTTTTAGCTGTAGTCAATCCTCAAGAAACTGTGACATACAGACACACACACACTCTTCATCGAGATATAAATGTTTTCTGTATCGGGGAGAACATTGAGATCCATTGAAAACCGGAGACCAAAATTATGACGAATCAAAAGCTATTGCTCCTCCTAGGTTATGGTTGGGGAGGACGCAAAGCAAAAATGGAAAGCTTTAGATTAAATTCCATTTAAAGAAAGAAGGAAGGAAGACAAAAATACCTTACTCAGACTATATATTGCTTATTATACTAAATAATGAAAGCAAAGTAATAATGAGAAATATAAACACTATGAGAATAATTATATAATTTTTAAAAGTATCTGAAATAAAGTACATTCTAAAGACAAAACTGCTAGAGATTTATGGCAAACATGAAAAAGAATGGCCTGCTGTTTAACATAATGTTAGCTGACCAAAAGAAAAACTGCAAGCTATAAAATAAAAACACAAATCCTTAATTTCACGAAGCCCAGTTGGTCTCACGATGATTGATTAAAAGTCCAAATGGCTTTACATTGCATATACAGTAACTGACACACTGCCTGTCATTGCAAAAACTGATACACGATGGATCATACTAAGGATCATCCACATCCTAGAGATTTTGCTAAAAAGGTAAGATTCCTTTTAGAGTTATTATTGTCATTTTATTTTACAAAGATGTATGAGCAATTCATGGGTTAAACTGAAAATAACAAACCACCGGTTTTACACCTTAGACTTTATAGATACTCTTTAAGAAGCTATAACAAAGTCCCCTGGGGAGAGACATTCAGGAAGCAATTTACAGTGATTAGTAATCAAGCAGCAGACACACGCTCTTCACAAACTGACAACTTTTTTGGACATTTTTTCCCACATAAAATAACAGAACAGATTCAAACTTGATAAACTGAATTTGTTCATTCAATTTTAAACATTTTTCAGTGCCGCTACTTTTTCTGTGTAGTCCGTTTTGACTACATTTTAACCATAAAGACATCTTTGCAATTAACTGACCTGATTTAATTTGATTTAATCTGATATAATTAGACACCTTATTTATCCTTGGAGTGTGTTCGCTTAGAAAGTAACAAATGTATAGGAACAAAACAGTTGCAGTTTATTGGATTTATACTAAGGTGTAGGTTACAGTGATTTATTTTACTTTGTAGACCACACTTATAATACCTTGCTTGACGCAATCACCACATGCAAAACTTCCACTCTTCATAGCTAGTGAAACATAACCAGTTACCAAAATACAAGGGGCTAAATTGCCATGGGTTAAAGTTTTGGTGGTTATACAGATGTGAAAACCAACAACTCCAGATGTTTAAACAGTTTTAACAATATAATCTGATATAATTTATTTTGCCTTTACTTCTCAGCATGAGACTCCTACCCCTGTAGCCAAGCTTTCATCATTAGAGTACCAGGAGGTCCCTTCCCTACCAGAGTGCTTGGAAATCCCTGTCCTACTTTTGTAAAACATGAATAAAAAGCCTAAAAAATGCACCTTTTAGCCGTTGTTATACTCATCAGAGATCTTTCTGATCTTCCTGCCCCCTAGTTGTCTCATTCAGGTGATGGTCTAACCATTAAAATATTTTTGCTGGTACAATTTGGTTGAGGAGAAAAACTCACTATAAAAGAGAAATCATCCCCCTTTTCTGCAATTGGGCTTCTTTCAACTGATCTTACTGGAGAGTGTAAGGGACTTAACATTAAAAAGTATCAAGCTACATTTTCATTTTTGTAATGTGAATTTTGCTCCTTGTTGAGAGTTGGGAATGACATTTGCTGGCTAGTAACTACATGCTATACTTTGAAAGACTGAGGTAGCTAGCACCTCCTGTTGGATACAAGTGCGAAAATGGATACATTGCAAGGAGAATTACTCCCATCTACAGCAGGGGCTTCATAAACTTTTCAATCCAAGGACCCAAATATAACAATCAGTATTATACTGGGAAAAAGGAAGAAGATTATTACCATAATGATAGAACAGCCACATAGACCAATATCAATGACTATATAATAAAAAACAATGAACGCTTTCATTTCCATTCATTTATAATTCGCATGAATGTTACTAAAAGAGAAAAGTGTGTAAAGCAAACATATTATTAGTAAAACAATAATTACCATACAAAATGTGAATAGATTCCTGAGATATATCAATACCAGAGTAAAGGATATGATGATTTTTCTATGGACTGTACAAATGGCTACAAAACGATTTCTTGTAGATTTTGTGCAACACAAAATAACACTATCCCTAGCCAACGGCCAGTTGGTAGAGATGGTAGAGAATGTGAAGCTCCTGGGCCCCACACTTTGTAATAATTTAACATAGTGGGTCAACACATCTGTTATGGCAATAAAAGCTTTGTAAAGTCTGTTATTTGTATGACAGGTAAGACCATTTTGAAGTTAAAGGAAGCAAATGATCTTTTGTACAGGAATGCAATTGAACTTGCATTGAAATTCTGCAGCACTGTGTTCATATAGTCAAGCTGTATGTGTACAGGGACCAAAAAGAGGCTACACAGAGTTGTGCACACCAATTCACCGTGGCCCTACTCGACTTAGACTCAAATGCAACCTGCCATCTTTTAAACAGTGTAGGTCAATGGAGAACAGGATCTCCAGAACATAACCACAAGCTATGAGCTGCATTAATAAAGCGTCAAGACCTTAGAGAGATCTGCAACACTCAAAACACTCTGCAATCCCTATAAAATATGGCCTTGAAGAGATGCTCTCGAGCAGACCCAAAATCCAGAATGACACAACTGAAGCTCAGGTAATGAAAAAAGGATTTTTTATTAAATGAAAAAATATATACAAAGAGGTAGCTAAAACAGTCATGATTAAAAGAAAGAGTAATAATCAGAGATGGCTTATGCCTTTTTGGGACTACCTAATACAGATAAGACTATGGGAGCATATATAGTTAGATTTTGTACACTCATAAGTACAATCAAAGCACTTCTTCATACCTCTCACACCTTTCGCTCAAACCACACTGACCCATGAAAAGTTTTTTGGGTGGACCTATGTAAAAAATGGGTGTTCTAGTTTTTAGTGGGATATATAAGGGCACTTTTCTAAAAAATACATCTATTCATACTGTGGTACATTCACATAACTGAATTATTAGGACCATGCAAAAGTTGAGCATAAATTATCAATGCAGTCAAACGTTTTTATGTCACGGCAGACACACACACACATTCAAAATCAGTTCCTACCTGTCCTGTAAATTTTTATGCCAGTTGCAGGCATCAGGGCTTCAGATTGAACCAGTCGATTGTCACGATTTTCACCAAGATCATGTTCAAATGATAAGATAGTCAAGTGGTTGAAATGAACTGATGACACTGATGATATCAAACGTGCCTTGATCCAATTTATGTAGGAAAGAAAATCTGTAAACAAGGTTTTTTGAGAAACCTTGATATTTCCGTTTGCTTTGCCATGCCAGAAATAATTCCTCAAAATAAGATCTCTTAGCTTTCGTTGAAAATACTCAATTGTAAGGTTCTGTTAACTGTCTAATGACTCCTATCAATCAGGTTACACATACACCGTAACACTGCTGCACTTATTTACAGTATTTATTGAAAATTCAGTAAACCAATTAGATTTAACATACCACTTCGAAAATGAAGGAAAGATAAAATAACAAATACCCAATCAATTTCAAAATTTAATGGAAAATTCCATATACAATGAACTGGTTGGCTGAGCCTATGGCCCAGGCCCACCCTTCCGTATGCCACTGCACTGACCTCTCATCCTCCCTGCTAGGTCAGTCCTTTCCAACACTTCACATATAACTTCAAGCTCCTCTGCCAGGAGGCCCTTTTATACTCATAAACGTTGCTGGGGCTACTTACGGTTCACCCAGAACCACCTGTGACTGAGCAATGCTCCCTTAATGTGCTTGCCTTGTTATTCTTCAGTGCACAAGATTTTCCAGTAGTGCTCAAAGAGGCGAGTCAAGAAATTCATCATAGCCCCACTCCCTGTTGTAGATTTATTTACAAAGAATGGATGGCACAATGGCATGTAGGTGAATCCTTTGAAAATTACCATTAATGTGATCCAATCATTTTTAGTTATACCCACTTCTCAAGAACATTATTCATGTAGAGTGCAAGGAAATAAGCAGGTGTGAGTCTGCAGGTTGGTTGGGGGGCGGGGGGCAGAGCCACTTGTGCTGAAGTTACATGAAAACATTTGTGCTAAACAGTGAGGCATTTTGGATTGGAAAAGAAAAAGAAGATGCCTGGTGTAGACAACTTATGAAGAGAGTGATTCCCCTGAAGATGCTCCAGACTTTATCAGGCACCTCGCAAGGCTGAAAGTGTCAATAACCTTAGAAAGACAACAGAGCTTATCGAAGCAATCTACAGAAGTTAGTCAGAATCCCTGTCAGAAAAGACATAATAAATAGTCCTCCCCAAGGTTACTGTTTGCGTGTCAGTCCTTTTTCCTTCATACCTCTGGAGAAAAAACAAAAATTAAAGTGCAGACTGTGGACAATAAATAGGGCATGCAGGAGACAACATTGAACATTTGCTGCATGGACTGACAGCTGAGTACATAGAGAGGAGCAGGTTGTAAATGAATAACATATGGGAATAAACTGCAATCAGTTTCTCTTTAACTGTACTTTTAGACTCTGATGCCAATAAAGAGCTGACATTTTCAGCAATTTTAAATCATCTTTTTAATAACGTAGTTAAATTTAATGCACTATTTAAACAAATTAGAAAATGAATGCATGGTGTAATTTTCAGATGAATAAATGGACTTAACTGATTTAAAAGTTGGAGCATTTACAATTTTTTAGTTCCTACATTAGATAATTACTTATATCATTTTTGTGTATTAAATATTTTGTAAAAATGAGTTATACTCAAAACTGGAAGCATAACAGAATGCAGTTCCTTGCATTAGCATTTTAACTGTACTTTATAGTAGCATGTAGTTAAAAATGTAGCTTGCGGTGGCTCAGCAGCTTTTAATATTCAAGTGACATAAAAAATGCATTGATTGATGTCCGTTAGGTTATGGAGGGTCGGTGACTAACTGGAGTTCAAAAGTCTGTCAAACACGTGCACTTTGGAGACAACTTGACGGCTTATCTAATTGTAATTCCACTCCAAGTCGAAGGTTGGCACTGCTGCCTAATGCTCCCCCCCCCCCCCCCCCACCCAACCCTCTCTTGCAGTGATGTCACTTCCTTGGGCCCACTCCCTCTGGTCCAGCTTTCGTCTTGAGTCAGTCAAAATAGATGACTCACATCTAAAAAGATGACTTGCTTATTTTAGTGATTTCTCTTGTGTTTTTGTCAAAAATAAGCAGGGTGTGCCCAAATTCTTAATCTTTCTCCTGTGTTTTATCTTATATGTCTTAAACATAACACCTTTGAAACAAATACGCAATGGAGAGTTAAAATCTCACTTGAAGTCTCAAGTTAAAATTATTGTCTGCTTTGGACAATGATGGAGGGCAGGTCTGAGGCCTTGCCAATAAATGACAGCTTCAGAGAAATATTAAATCATATAATGTGCAGATAATGCTGCTGTGAAGATGTTTTTAATGTAATGTAAATATTGAATACATACCTGTTCACTCTATGCTTACACAGTGATGCTTACACAATCCTTTTCCTTTTACATTTATTTTTTGATATGTGACTTTTTTGATTTGCATTTTTTTACTTTTATGGTTAACTTACCTCAAACAGCAGGAGACGTGAGCTGGTTCATAAGTGATGTGCACATGCCTCTGCCAGCATTTCACTCAGTTGTATTGAAAGTCTGTTTTGCTGTCAGGAGTTGCTGTCTCATGAGTAAATGAGAAGTTCAAGTAACCTCCCTCAGATAAATATAGAACAGTAAACTAAGTCATAATTGAAGTCACACAGAATGTTTCTCCATTTTAAGATAGACGAGTGCACAAGTTTGCCAATGTCTTTCAGTGGGAAATTTAGAAATTTCAAAAATTTGTATAGCATGCTGTGTTTAACTCTCCTGTGACTAATTTCCATGGAGACATTTCAACAAAATCGGTCCACTCAGAGTCAAGCTGTTTCATATGGATAGATAGACAGACTGAGAGATGTAGCAATCGCATTAGGCTCTTATCACATTATATGCAAGTGGACCTAAAAATTAAAATCAATACTTTCAATACTAAGCATTGGGCTTATAACTAAAAAGAGACCTACTCATAAAGAGAAGGAACAAAATACCACAGCAAAGAATGGTGTCCAAAGCCAGCGATTAAATTTTGCTCAGGTGTCTTTAATCGTAATTGTTGCAGCACCAGAAGGAGATTGGCTAACTGAAAGCCCTGTCTTTCCCTTTATAAACATTAAACAAGAAAATAAGACACAGGTACACCATTAATTGCAAGTGAAAGAGACAAAAACATGACAAGGGGAAACAGGTTGGGTTGGAGAAGGACACAACAATAAACCATGATATCTACTGCCTTCAGGGGATCCCTGCAACCTCAACAGCCCCACTTATCACAAAATGGCTATGCAACCGTGTAGGGGCCTGGAAAACAAAGACAGCTGCACATTACTGCTGTAACTTTGGGAAATGAATAACATCCTGTTATGCATTATTAATTGTCCTTTTTTATTCATTTATACCTGGAACAATGACTGGCAGGGATTCTTACCCCCTGCCTTAATTTAGCATTTATAGTCAGGATAGATGAATATTGGCCTTACTTGAAAAATCCTACCTGACATATTACAACTCAGGCCCAGACTGTTACAAACAAATGGTTTAGAAAAACCTTAACTTACAGAACATATTAACATCTATATACTGGAGATAATTACAATGCAAACTCATTAAAATAAATGTAGGAGGCACAGTCATATCCATGTTCTGGAATGATCTACCTACCAATGCTAAGATGCCCAGTCAATTGAAGCTATTAAATCAATGCTCAGGTTTCATTATTTTAGAACAGTAGGCTTGTTCATCATCATAATTGTTCGTATTAGACACTATTAAGTCTTTCCCTTTTTAAGTCTCTCTATGGTGTGTGTGATGGACGGCATGCATGGACAGTCATCCCGGCCGGGTTTGGGCAGGGTTCTTTACCTGGACGGGAGGCCAGCCTCTAAACAGCACAAGAAACAGATTAAAAGTTCTCTCTGCCTTTGCCAGAAAACATGCAGAAGATGCCGGTGTGACAATGACTACACTGGCATACCAGCAATGTTGGACTAAGGATTACACCTGGCAGGATTACATGCTTCCTGTAAGAACACCTGCAAGACACCTTGGGAATTGTAGTTCAGTAGGGCAGCCTTGTTGGATTCCATCAATGTCACAAGGGTTTCCTGCAGAGATTCATCATCCCTACATTATGGAGCTTCCAACTGACCTGGAAGTGCTTCCATTGGGCTGTGCCCTATCACCAGAAGTATTCCCAGATCCAACATCAAAGAAGCTGCTTGACTTCATCCAGGAAAGTTGGAGTCAGGTGGAAGAAGCACAAAGCTTGCCTGGAGTTGAAGAGGAAAAGAGAAGGAGAAAAATTGTATGTTAATGTTTTTATTAAAGAAGCCTTTTAAATTCCTTGTATACAAACTATAGGGAAAGTATTGTAATCGTCCAAAGATTCGATGTCAAGATTTTGATGAATCTCAATGTTTTAGACCTCCACCATTTGGAATCATGTCTGTGTGTCTGTCTGTGTATGTGTGTGTGTATGTAAACACGATAACCTGAGTATGCTTTCACTTACATCAACCAAATTTTGTATACAAATATTAGGTACAAAATGTAGATTTCTATCAACTTTTGGGCTATTTCCGTTAACTGAAAGTGGTACTTTACCTTTTATTCATGCAGCTGCAGAGTCCGATTTATTCAGCTTTACTTTTATAATAATCGTTCAATATATTATTAATTTGTTTTGATTTGTTGTTGATGGTTCTTTAATGTACATAATATAAAAATATAATCATTGTCTTGCGGTTTATTCCTCAAATATCCATCCCCATATCTGAATATACAATAAGGTCTAGGGGAGACCACTCCCAATTTTTTGTAAGGTTTTTATCAAAATAACCCTTTCTGTTGTAACACTTGCATCTGTGAGGTTGTGTCTGGGATTTCGGGTGCTGCAGTGCCCCCTAGTGGTCACACCAGCCTTAATGTGAATATGTCATTATAACTTATGAATCTATTTTCAGTTGTCTCGTGTGCTTTTAAGTGAAAGAGAAGAATTAAGAATTGAACTTTAGGGAAATCTAGATATGGCTGCATGAAAAATTTAACAAGTAAAATTAAAATGAATAAGGAAGATGTGCCCAAACTGACTTTTAAAGCAGCCCAAAAATTATTTATTTGTTAAATGAAAAGAAACCTATAAACCTAGCTATCATGGGGGTAAACCATCTCAGTGTGGTGCCAGTCACAAGCTCAGATAAGTAGAGAAGATGAGTGTCAGGAAGGGCATCCAGCTGTAACACCAAGCCAAAACCTTAATGATGGAATGAATCTAATCAGCTTCAGAAATAGAGAGAGAATAGTGATGAGCAAACTTTAGTTCACTACACTGAGTTCTCTGAAATCAAAGAAATGTTTGTGATATTACCTCAACTTGGCAAACTGCATTAAAGTCAGTGGGGAAGGACTAAATGAACTAGGTTTTACTAGATTATAATGGTGCAGTTATCTTTAAAGCATCCCTGAGTGCTAGGGAAACATCCGCCAACTATGCTGGACCGATTATTGCTGCCAAAAAGGTGACCTAAGCTGCATGGCAGCAGTGCCAACCACTGCACCATGATGCCTCCATGATATCAAAGAAGAAAACATGCAGTTAGAGACGTGCAGTCATAGATTTCGAATGCAAATGCAGCAGACTTGCTGCGAGTAATGCTTTGCCGAAATTTGCTGAACAATACTAGAAGAGAGTTAGCAGATTTGATGGAAGGAAGGAAAGTGGGGGTGTTGCATGTGCATGAAGTTAGATGGAGGAGGAATAAGGCAGGAGAATTGGTAGGGGACTTTAAGTTGTCATAGAGCAGAGCAAGTTGTGTGTAGGTATAGCAGATCCAAAGAACTGAAAGATAGTTGTGTCAGTGTGAATAGGAGGAGTGATTGGGCTCTAAGTGTCAAGCTGCACCTTCGTGAGACCGTAGTTAAATTTACTTGTGCATATACAGTACTAGTCAAATGTGCTGTGGACACAAATGGATGAAGAGCTTAGAGCAGTACAAGAGGGAGAAAAATGTATTGTTGGTGGTGATCTAAATGGGCATGTGGAAAAGAGTAGAGAGATCATAGAATGGGTACCTGTAGGGTGGACAGTAGAAGAGAGAAATAGGGAAGGGGAGAGGATAGTAAATTTTGCCCTGGCATCTGATTTGGTCATTTTTAACACATTTTCTGAAAAGAAAGAAAATCAACTTGAAATTTACAATAGTGGAGGAAGGGAAAGCCAAATATTCTTTCTAATGTGTTTCTCATTTGAAAGAGATGAAGAATTGTAACATAATAAAAGTGTCACAGTGCAGCATAAACTGGAAGTGATAGACTGGGAGATCGGAATCAGCAGTAGAATAAAACCAGAGCAAGCAGCACCAAGGATAAAGTGGTAAGATTAAAAGAGGAAGGGCTTAGGAACAGGTTTAAGGAGAAAGATTTAAATAAAGTGCAGTCATTTGAGAGTGTGGAGGAAGAGTGGGAAAAGAATAGCAAAGTTGTATTAAGAGCAGGTGTTGGGCAGGATGACAACAAGGAACCAGCCTGAAGACAAAGAGACATGGTGGTGGAACAGAGAAGTGCAAGATGTTATAAAGTCTAGGAAGGAGGCAATGAAGAAATGGTGCCAATCAGGGATAGAGGAAAATAGAGAAATGTATAGGCAGACAAACAAGGAGGCAAAGAGGGCAGTTACAAGAGTTAAGGCACAGGCCTTTGAGAAGGTACATGAAAAACTGGAGATAAAAGAGGGTGAGTTAATGATTTTTAAAATTGGGAAGACCAGAAACAAGGCTGGAAAGGATTTTAGTCAGATAAAGCAGATGAAATATGAGCAAAGTGACTGAGCATGACTTGACTGAGCATGATAAGATCCAGAACAGATAGAAGATGTACTTTGAAAAGCAGTTGAATGAAGAAAATCCAAGGATTGTATGTGTAATAAATGACTAGTACCAAGAATAATGAGGGAGGGTGTAAAGGAGGCACTGAGAAGAATGAAGAGAGGAAAGGCTACAGGACCGGGTGAAATACCAGCAGCAGAAGAAGAGGGAGTAGATGTGTTAGGGGATTCAATACAGAAGATCTATGAACAGGCGCAAAATACCAGAGGAGTGGAGGAACACTGTGACTGTACCAATTTATAAGGAGAAGGGTGACATTCATGATCGAGGAAACTATAGAGAGATAAAGCTAATTTCACACACAATGAAAATCTGGGAAAGGATAATTAAGAGGAGGCTTACGGAAGAGACCAACACAGGGGAGGAACATTGAGAAAAACAGAAAGGATTGCATGTGGTGCTTATCTGGAGAAGGGGTAAGATGAATGCCATGTCAAGAGATCTGGAGCTGAATGAGAGAGAAAAGAGAACCAGAGAAGCATGTGTGGATTGTCCAGGATGTGTTTGAGGCAGTGAGGGCTCAAGTTAAAAGAAGTGTTGGGGTAACAGATGAAATACCAGTTATCTTCTTTAAGTTCTTACCTCTTTGATCTGGTTATGGATGTGTTGAGCCATGCAATAAAAGACCAATCCCCTTGGTTCATGCTTTGTACTGATAACATCGTGTTGTGTAGCAACAGAAAAGAGGAAGAGGAGATGAAGCTGGAAGAATGGAGAAGGGCTTTAGAAGATAGAGTATTGAAAATAAATAGGAAGAAGACAAGATATATGAGGTTTAATAATGATCAGGATTCATAAGTTAGTCTCCAGGGAGAGCTACTGAAAAGTGTGGATAAATTTAAATATCTAGTATCATTTGTAGCCCAAGATGGAAAATTAGATACAGAGAAAAGCTGTAGAATGCAGTGTGGAGGGAACAGTTGGACAAAGGTATCAGGAGTATTGGGTGATTAAAGAATTATGGTTAAGGTTAAAGGTAAGGTTTTTAAGTCAGTCGTAAGACAAGCAATGATGTATGGAACTGAGACATGGGCAGTAAAGGAGACACAGGAGAAGAAGTTAGATGTGGCAGAAATAAGAATTTTGAGATGGATGTGTGGAGTTACAAAAAATGAACAGAATAATAAATGAGACAATCAGAGGTACAACAAAAGTGGGAGAGATCTAAGAAAGTACAGGAAAGTAGTTTAAAGTGGTATGGACATGTGATTAGAAGAGACAAAGAATATGTGGGCAAAAGAATGATGGGAATTGCAGTATAGGGGAAAAGAAAGTGAGGAAGGCCAAAGAGGAAGTAGATGGATAAAGTAAAAGAAAATTAGAGGGGATAGTGCTTGACTGGCAAGGATGTGTGCGACCATGCTTTTGGAGAAGGTTGATCAAGCACATCAAACCCACATAGAATTGGGAAAAGATGAAAAGGAAGAAGAGAAACAAGAAATGAAGATGTCTACAACACCTACTATTTAGGGAAAAGTTTTATTACTGGAAGTTGTAAAAAATAAAATTAGCTTGAAGGTGATCAGGCCAGCAATTTTACAAAGTATGGCAGACTTGCATAAATAGAGCTATTCATTTATAACAGCCAGAGAGACCTTTGATATTCTGTGTTGATTGTACTGAGTAAACACTTAACTGGTTGTCATTTACACCCACCTGATCTGTCTTCTTCTAATATTTTGAATTCATTGCTGTGTATACAGTATACTCCTGATACTTCTAGTTAAAATATTCTTTATTAATATACACTCCTTGCCTCACTGCATCTGGTCTCTTCTTTCTGACTTTATTTTTATGGAGGTGGGTATAACTTTTTTTGGAAAACAATCTAAAAGGAATGAGGGATAATATTCAATATGTAAAATAATTGTAATAGTTCCATAAAAATGCAGGTCTTTTGACCATTGTTCCCTTTCATTTTTGTAGTTAAGGTGCAATGTGTGATCGATGAAAATATTACCTCACACCCACACAGAAATCTTTAACACTATTTTTTTTTTTTGTACAGTGAACCTCTTGGCTTTTATATCAAATATACCTGAACAATGTATGTGTTTGTACAATGTTATATAATCCCACAATCTGCAGAAAAAAACATCTGTGCAATAGCAGTCCCAAATGTGTGGCTTAAATATTTAATAAATATGTTATTTTTTGACATTGAATTAAAAAGACATATGCTTTTTTATTTCAGTGAATATTTCCACACAATTGATCTTAACTGGAAACAATGTAAAAATATAGGAAATTTGCAAACTTTCAAAGCCTGAAAGTGACCTTCATCCAACGACTCCAATATCTTCATACAGTTCAAAGTGAATGCAATGTGTACATTAAAATGACCTGGCATTATGGGATAGGAGGTAAAGTTATCTAGAAAAAAACTTTTTTTTCTCTGTAATATGTCAAATTGTGCATCTCTGATGCCATATTATAGTATAGTAAAGTATTATCTCTACTCCGTACATGTGACATCAGTAGAGATAACGAATATTGCATAAGGATGAATAAAAATATGCTTTGCACCCTAGGAACAAATACCAAAATATTCTATAACATTTCAGTAATTATAATTACTGAAAGCTAATTATTTATAGCTATGATGCTGATCTTTCTGATCATAAAATAGGTAATTATGATAGCAATTGACGAGAATAATTCATAATTAATTGCAGAATTGTGGTAGGGTTCCTCTAGAGTGCCTCTTTCTCTTGGTTCAAAAGCTAACCAGCACATTGTCATCTCAAAACAAGCTCTAGATCGTCCTCAAGTAACTGTGATACACAGTAATTTCTCCATTTGTCCATATGGGTTACTTCAAAGACTTGCATGTGATTTGGTATAAATTAATCTAATTTGAGTAACTGTAGATTTGATTCCAAGTCTCTTGTTATGGACTGGCATCCTTCTTTCTTGCTTTTGAGCAAATGGGTAATCTCTCTGTGACCTTTAACTGGAAACATTAGATGACTGTCAAGAACAAATGACAACACATGTTTCAGAATTACCATTAGCATTAACTATAAAAGATGCGAGAGGTTCTCTACTGGCACGAGCATGCTCAGTTTAACGGCTGTGGTGAAAGTAATTTTCTACCACTCCAGGGGTTGGCACTGTGTGATAACAGCTTCTCTTTTCCTCTCTCTGCAGGCTGGAAGACTGACAGCTTTTCCAATACCAGTGTCACATCTGGTGTCCATTCACCTGGACCCGCCTCTTCCTGACAGAAGTTAACATAACCAGAAGCTCCACCATTTTTGATCAGTCAGACTAATGTCTGAAAAAATGTTTTTCTCAAAGCTAATACCTGTGTTTTGCTTTCTTTCGAAACAAATTACACCCACGAGTGCTCATCTAATATTCAAAATACTAAGAATTGGAAACAAAGATCAAAAAAGGAACATTCCTAACAAGACAGTAAGACTTACAAATGACTTTCAGTGATTCTGTAGTGTTCCATGTTTAATTCTGCCATACTTGGACTTCAGGTTATACTGTTTTGTTTCTTATTCAACCATGGTTGACATGGCTGTATTGTTTACAGGCTGCTATGTTTGTTGCTGTTCACTTGATGCAAATATATGACACAACAGGTCATCTCATTCCACTTATAAAAGATGGTGGCTCACAACTTCAGACATGTGTGACTAATATTTCCAATTCTAAAAATTCTACAAAGTTGTTTTTAAAGTAGAAGAAGCAAAAAGGCATTTCCAAGAAAAAAATATTGTTACAACTATTTCTTCATTTTGTTTGACTACATTGTCTTACTTTTGTGTTTGGCCCATGTGGCCATTCCCTGACAGTGATCTTGCATTTTCCTGTCAGTACCTATTTAGCTGGTTGCATTATTTTTTCACCTTTTCTCTTTGCATTCTTGCATTCACAAACAGATTTGTATAAATCTGTTTACAGGCCCACATTGTGTTGTCTAAAACATGTTAGATCACATAATTCATCACTGCATGGAAAAGATACAACACTGTAATACAACCGTTTCATCAGTAAGAGTGTCTATGCACTGTAGATAATCTTCAGTCATTCACAAAGGTAAACCTGATCTTCTCTTAAGGGTATAGAAAAGAATTAAATCATGTTTTATGCATTCCTTATTTTTTCTGATCTATCTCATACTAGCAGGAGTCCTTTTTAACATCATTTTTTGCACATATTTTCCACTCCACACATGTCTAGCTCTTCTTCTGGGTCACTGCAGTTGAAGCAGCTGTTGCAAAGACAACACAATTGGCAAAAGCTGACCTTCTTGCCCCATCTGGTCATATGGTTTTAGGATATTTCAATGTCTGCTTTTTCATCCTGTGTATTTTTTGAGGTATAAATAATTGCTCAAGCCTAGCATAAAAGGTCATACACTACATTGACAGAAATGTTATTTAAAAATTTGTTATTCCTCTTGGCAAGCAATGGGAATTGGGGAATAGCACAATGAATTCTGATAGACATGGCTCAAAATTTCACATCCAGCTTATATCTGCCCTTAATGCTTGCATTATGCTGATGCTTCTTGGGATTTGCTTTCTTAAAGAAATGTCCAAATTATCCAGTGAACCACAAATCTTCTCTAAACCGAAATTCTGCTTTTCTGCCTTGAGGGGTAATCAATAAGTTTCAAGAAGATGAATAAATATTTATCTGCTGCCCCTTAGCACATCAGAATTGTACCTTGTATATGTTGGAAGACACAAACCAACAATAAAAAAAAGAAAACTAAAATGTGGGCTGTTTTAAATTCAGCCTTATCCTTCTGGCAGTTTTAATACAGCATATTTACCAGTTTCTTAATTAGAGCATGGCATCACAGTGGCACAGTGGTAAGCAATGCAGCCTCACAGATTCAGCATACTGATCTGAATCCTCTGCCCAGTTGTTGAATGTTCACTGCAGAATATGTGTGTGTGTTTTAAGTTCGAGTTCAAGTTTACATTTACTCTATGCTTATAAAATATTTTAAAATTCTTGCTTGCATGTTTAGCACTGACCAGCAATAATAGTGGAAAATCAAAAGTATCAAAACAACAAACAATACAAACACAAAGATATTGAATGCAACATCATTTGATATATTGTATAAATAAGAAACACTCATGCAGTTATCGGTAACAGTTGCTGTTGAGAAGTCCTGAGATGAAAAGGTACCATACCAGAATATAATGCGGCCAGTCAGTTTGGAATCTACCATACACCTGTAGATATTGACATGCATATATTGAAGACATCTGGGGTTTCCTGAGGAGGTAAATGCATTGTGGAACCTTTTTTTGATTGTTGTGATTTCAAGAAAATTATAATTATTAAAATTATAGGTTATATAAATTATAACCATCTTCACAGCAATGGAGATGGTAGTGTAATCTGTCATCTATCTAATGAGGTTTATAACCAGCTCATTGGTTTTACTGACATTATGGGTCACCACCACCAATAGGTAAATAATTTTTCTCTAAGTCTTCTTGTCATTGTTGGTAATCAGGCCTATGATTGTGGCATCAACAGCAACTTCAAGACAGAGTTGGGCTTGTGTCTGGCGATGTGGTCATAAGTGAACAATCATCAGTGAGTTTGACGTTTATCATAGTACTTTTTGGAGTGCCTTTGTTTAAAATCACTGTGGAGGAAGTGATGCTGCCAGGCTGCCAGTTAAGAGGCCCAAAATTAATTTGCTGAGGATGGCACTGAGTCCTAAATTGATCAAATTGATGAGCAGTGTTGATGGTGCAGCAGTGTTAAATTCTGAGCTGTATTATATAAGAAGAACTCTAGTATTACAATTTTATTATCCAGGAGTATTAGGGTGGTATGAATTCCAATGCATCCTCAGTAGGTGATATGCAAACTGGAAATGGTTTATCCTGAATATTAATTTAATGTTTTGAGCAACAGATTTTCATCACCAATCTATAGTCATTTATCAAGTCCCCTTTTATTCCTTTAACACAATGATAATTTGCAATCCTGCCACTCACAAAGCTCAAAAAACCATTGATCAGGCCTCACTACTGGCAGCCTTGCCTCAAACTCAAAAGGCACAACAGTTCCTAAATGGAGCACAAAAAGAAGTAGAAGAAAACCAATGAGCCTCTGGTTCAAGGCACAACAAACAAAGTTGGTTTAAATTTAAATATCTATCTGAAAGACTACAGAAAGACGGGACTAAAAGAGAAATCCTAAAAGCAAACAAAGAAGGTAAAGATTTTTTAAGTGAAGCATTAAATAGGTCAGTGAAAATGCCAAGTAATTGCTAAATAAAGGTTTTGAAATGTGTCCTAAAATTCCTTCTGCACTAGAGGCTTTATTGACATTGACTCTTAAAAATCCTCCTTTCATTATCCACTGAAAAAGAGAAGGCTTAATCATGTGGCCGTGAAGGCAACTGCATGGATGACAGTTTGTTATTGCAACCCAAGTGTACAAAGCATTAAGTTCTTCTAGAAGATTAAATATTTATTGCATTCGGTTATACCATTGATTGACATTTGTTTGTTTTCTAGCTCTCTTTATTTGGATATTTCCAAATCAGTCATGCCGGTTGAGTTTTTTTGTAAACTGTATAACTGGTGACAGCAGCACATTTAACAGATTAGAAGTCAAATCCTGAATACTTGTTTTGATGTTGAAACGAGAATAGTAATCATGGGGGTATTTTTCGTACGTAGATTACTCGTTTAGCCGGATGTAATTGTTGACGATTTGGCATGACCCTAAATCTGTCGGTTTTTCGAAACTCTTGCTGGAAGTGTTGTCATAGCAACATTGTTCTATGTAAACAAGGATTAGCTCACACACTTAATCAGTGTCCGTGCTTGGAATACATTTAGTCATGACTTCGCCGTTCATGAATGAGCGACCAATTGATATCGGTACGCAAATTATAAGAAGAGAATTTCATATAGAGAGGGGTTTGCGCGATCAGCAAGATCCTTTATTGCTCCCGGAGGAAATTCTTTTCGAAAGATACCGCTTTAGCCAAGGGGGAATATTGTACCTCAAAAATTTATTACCACCTTATATTCGAAGTCAAACTCGGCGAAGTCGGGCTCTCACAACCACACAGACAGTATGCATTGCTTTGAGGTTTTTTGCAAGCGGCACTTTTTTTATATACTGTATGCGATGTGGAAAATCTAACTAAAGTGAAGTTTGCCAGGCAATTCGTAAAGTCTGTTTGGCTCTGAAATATTTCCTTCGGGTTTTCATAGTGTTTCCTGGACACCTGCGTGTGCAGACAATAAAAGAGGCATTTCATGCCATTGCAGATATGTAATACACAGGCAAAAACACCCACAGTTCCATAAAGAATCTCACAATCAGCCTAACATTCTCATTACCCAGGGTTTCCAAATGTGATTGGGGCACATGGGACTGATCACAGTGAAGTTTGATAAAACATTATTTGGAAAATGTACCTCTCCTCCTGATGAATAATCACACACAGTGTCGTCATCAAATATTTGACCTTTGTCAATATCTCATTGGTCAGACACAGGTTCTAGGGATATGACATTCCCTGCAACTGACCCCCCCCCCCCCCAAAAAAAAAGAGGGCTATATGGAACCTACGTACGGCACACATTGAGGACAAATATATGCAATGACCATCCTTTACCTGAAATGAAGTGATCACTGCATCCTGCCACTGGTTCTGAGGAGGAGCTTCCCCCTGGAATGCCCTCAGAAACAGGGCGATGGGCATTTTGCTGGAGAGCTAACACTTCTGCAGGGGTTAGGTCTGGACCGCGTGCATCTCCACCTGTTTTTTGCTTGTCTGCCTTCTTATTAGCTTTAAAATTAATGTTCTTTACATTATATATGATTCTTTATGTCAACAATTCTTTAAATTAGATATATACCAATATTTACCAGTTTTAAGTATATTCTTGTACTTCACTTTAACCTGTTCCCGTGTTCTCCTTGTGCCCACGTTTGATCTGGAATTATGACATATTAAATAATAATTAATCCGACACATAGGAAATGAAACGCTGCATTCAGTAAGTACAATGCACACGCGTTTAATTTGTCGGTCACGTTTTGCCAGCCGTCTTTTCTGGTTTTTCTTGCTTTTGCAGTGTTAACCCTTGTGCATATTAAATCTTGAAATTCTTCATGTCCTTCGAATAAAAGGTCTTGTTCCGCTTGTGTGAAAAAAAAATGCGCCTGTTCTTTCGTTTAATTGGTTACAGCCTATCAAAGACTTGCTGATCATGTTTTCTAGACTCAATATAAATGGGCTTTTCACTCAGCGCAGGCGCGCGCATTCATTTCAGATGATTAGATCCAGCTAGACTAATCTACTACACGGCTGCGTTTGAAAACCCGACTTATCCCAGATGAGTTTCACTAGCATTAACTCATCCAAGATTAGGCATCTGATCTCGGATGATTTAAGCGACGTACGGAAAATACCCCCCAGGTGTGCTGGTAGCTGGAAGGTTGCTGGTTCAAATCCTGTACTACCAGAAAAGATGCTGCTCTGTTGGGCCTTTCAGCAAGGCCCTTAACCTGAGAATTGCTCCAGTGGGTCTGTACAATGGCTGACCCTGCACTCTAACCTTCAAAGGTCATGCGAAAAGAGAATTCCTCTTTGGGCATTAATAATGTATATCAAATAAAAAAAATATATATAAGTAGCAGCCATAGAAACAGACTGAATATACAATGTAATAAAAACAACAAGTTTAAATCCAGTTCACATACAATCTATAAAAGCCAGAATGCAACACCATGATTACAATTTCCTGACTTTTCCTTCCTTCACAGCCCATAGAAGTGTATATGAAAGTGTATGTGGGTTTTTACTTGAGTATGCCCTGAAATGGACTTGCACTATATTCAGAGTTGCTCCCACCTTGTGCCCAATGTTGATGGGTTTGAGTTTCACCATCCATGAGCCTGAAGTCTATTAAGAAAGTTTGCTAATGTTAAGTTAATAGGTATGCTGCATGTGTTAACTAATAAACTGTGACAATTAAGATGTCATTTTATTTAATATATCTCCAAGGACACAGCATTTTACTAGTACTTTATGTTGAAAAGAAGCACAAAAATTAAAGAAATGGAAAAAAAATGGTAATAATTTAACCTAAACATGATTGCAAACAGATCTGCATGACATACTAACCCTTCTAGATGTGGAGCTAGTGTTTTATAGTTCAACGGTGAGGTGAGTAATACCTTGGTGGTGAAAAGCTGGAGTGCTTGTAAAGAAGATATATGAGGATTTTCTTCTATAAAAAGAGTTAGGTATCCACAGATGGACAGTTTTTCTGTGTCCTTTGTGTAAATTCTGTTAGCATTTCTTTTCTGCTTCTGAATTGCTGTTATTATTGATGTTGTTGTGGTTATTGCTGTTATTACTCTATTCTTTTACGAGAGACCTTGAGAAAAAGTGTTCCGATAGAGTTGAGGCAATAAAGATGAATTTGAACTTAAATTTAGAGCAATAAGTTTCCCTTTGCTTTGTTTGCTTTTCTCCTTTTCTTTTTTAAATTTGTGTGATCCACCTCTAACAGCTCACTTTATTTTTTCTCCTTTTAGTACTGTAATTGAGTAAATCTAATGAGATGGATGCATTTGTAGGGCACAACATAATGCATTTTTATAAGCCATAGTATGCACACATAACATAGGAGAAGTGTTAGAATGTCCATCGGTTTCACTACATAGCCAGGAGATTCATCAACACTCATGGCATAGCCATTTGTTATGCCTATCCTAGTCTGACGTGGCTACTAAACCCTCTAGCTTTATAATATTTCAAACTGCTAAGAGCACTACTTATTGAATCAAAACCTATTCATAATCAAACTATGTCCAGTATTTGTAAGGATTGATTGGTTAGCAGCTATACATGCTAATTGTGAACAAACAACAATCAAAGGTGCAGCTCTAAATCTGAATAACATATGTAGAATTGTTAAGCCTTGGTAATGCATGGGCAGCTCAGTGTTCTGAATGCTGCTGCTACAATAGTATAATCAGAATTGTATGAAAGTCAGTTTCTGAGTGTTTGACAAACCAAGGATTTTCTGTAGTCAAGTTATTGCAGCTTAATGAAAAACGTTCTGTACAATACTAGATATGAAAATGAGATTTAAAAACAGTATAGCAATACAAAGATACAATGTATTGGCTATAGGATTCATTGAAATCATATGCTAAACTTAATTTAAATTGCTTTCCAATAAATACAAAGATATTCTTTCTTACTTTTAATGTAGCTTATTTGCAGATGCCTTTGTTAAGTATTTTTTACATATATAATTAATGTTCATTTTTGTGGACGCCACCTTAGGCTATGTTAAATATTCTAGCTTTAGAGAAGAACTGTTGTGAGTATTAATACAAGTTTTTAAGAACACATCTTGAAATGTCATGCAGAAAAATGCAAAGTTGTAAGGGGGAATTATTTTGTTATCTAAGCATTAAATGAAATATTAATGAAAAATGCAACATTAAAACAAACATGTAAATGAAGCATATTGGTGACATTTTAAAGAAGTGACCAGAAAATTGAAAAGATTGAGGGCTCCAATATGGAAAAATATACCTATTTACTGAAGTGATGTCACATTGAAGGGATTTGAGGCATCTTAAATAAAAGCTGCACTAGTAAGTTAAATAGGGGTTAAAATTAATTTTCCATTTCTACAATTTCTGTACTGTGTAGGTTCAACAGAAATATTTCTGCTCCAAGCTTAGCCACAACTCCTTTCTGTGTTACAGATAAATTTGTTCTTTTACATTCATCCGATCGATCACCTTCATGTCAACACATGAACCATTTTTACATATACAATGTAATAAAAAGACCAAAGAGATTATAAAGAGTTTTGTGCCAGTGGTGATCCCTGTATAATTTGGTAACAAAATAAAGCAAATTAACGTTCAACATGAGAATACCTTTTCAGACACAAGTCTAAGTCTAGATTGAAGAAAGATGGTGGAGATGACAGTTATGAAATCAGTGAGGCAGAGGGGACTCAGAAGCAGAAGTGATATCATGTGCCCACTAGATGTTGGTTTCCGGATCTGCAGAGGAAAGGAGATTAGAGGCGTTATAAGGCAGCACCAACCCTTGCTTCAAGGTGGAACAAGTTCTGAGATTTTCTCACAGGCATGTATGTGTGACAACAAACTAACTTATAGATTAACTGAGGATAATTTTAACAAAAAAGGGGTGAGGTATTCTAGGAAATCTCAACAATTTTCTAAATGAATAAAGCAATATGACTAGCTTCATTTTTTGAGTAATTTATTTTGTTTCTATGGTCAGTCATTTGTAGAAGTGACTGGAAGTTCTTATGAGTAACAGACCTACTCTTCATCCCAATGAAAGTGGAGATTGTTGATCCAGATTAGCACTGAACACAGTTACACATTATTTGATTTTCATCTGCTACGATTTGCTCAGGCAGCAGTGAAGCAGAACAAAAACTAAGGCCATGTTTTTCTTGGCTAATGGAAGTGGATTTTGTACAAGTATTAGAAAAAGTAAACATGTAGGAAACTTATATCTTCATTACCTTTCTGATTCAGATATGGCTCTACTGTTTTCACATTTTTATTTATGGTATTGTTTTTTTCTGAAAGCAATGTTGAGAGTTGAGGTAAATTTCTGAGATGGTTAACTCTGGAATCTTCCAGTTTATATATGTTAATATTACAGCCGTTTGGTGACCCTAAGCAAAATTCTGTTTGAGGTTGGGCAAAATTGAATTGAAGAAAAATTGTGATGAGAATTGGCCATTTGACCTAAAAAGCTTGTCCATCCTATTCACCAAGATATACGAAGGTCCCTAAAGTCCTACTCTCCACCAGGCTACTTTGTAATTTATTCCATTAATCTGTGGAATAATTTCAATGTATAACATTCTACATACCAGCATTGGTGTAAGCTTCTGCTCCAATCCTGTGTTATTCTTTACCTCTTCTAGTAATTGTGAGCAATACCCATAAGCAATGAAACAATTCAATAACACATCTTTACAATTTGCATAGTGGAAGACTGGCCTACACATTTTTTGGTCTAATTTCAGACTCTTTGAAAGGTTTCAGATGTTGCTGAATTAGAAATAACTCCAAATTAGAGCTCAGAGTTCATATGTGAAAGAAAAGCTTGAGTGGAAACAACGGTCAGAACCACAGCAACTCTGGCAAGTAAACACTTTAGAAATAGTAAACTAATGAATTAGAATTTCAGTGAAGATGCAGTGAAGACCAAAGGTCACTTATGCATGGGCCAGTACTACCATTTCTAACCATTTGTCAATGTAGAGGCATGATGTTTCATTGATCTTCACTTTGAAGTAATCCAACAAGGTTGTATGACTTGCATAGGGTGATACTGTAAATTAACAATGAACAAACTAAATTGATTCAGTTAGTAATTTGGATTTTTGGACACCAAAGAGCTACTTTTAAAAACTAAATTCTATGAAATAAAGGAAACATACAGGATAAACCATTGCCACATCATTTTATTTGGCAATGAGCAAAAAATTGCCTTCATATACCAATATGTATAAAGTTGACTGCAGTTTTCATCAAGGGACAGATTAAGTGAGAATTTAGACAATGATGGGACTGGAGCTCCACTTGCTTTTAAAAAAGATGTAAGTTATAAATAACAGAAAAAAGAAATAGAATGGGTAAAAAGAAAGGCTTTAGTGACTGGAATGTCTGAAGGTCAGAATCATGTAACACAGTGTTGTACAAATCCTTGAGTGCTGCAGTGTTTACAGGTTTTTATTCAAACCATTTTCTTAATTAATGACCAATTCTTTCTTCTTAATTTAACTGATTTGCTTTTTAAGATTCAGACCCATTAATCATTTGTTCTTTCCCCTTAATTAGCAATCAAACAATAATGAAATGCAAAGTGAGCCAACAAATGACCAGTGTTATGAAGTAAACAGTTCCATGCTAAACACCCAACATGACTACTAGAGGGGGAAAACAGTCAAACCCCTGATAGTCAAGAAAGGGGTAAATATAGATTCTTATGAAATAAAAAGATTTATTCTAACAAAAGTCTCTGTTAACCTAAAATAAGCTCTGACAAACACAAAAGCACAGGAGGCAATGCCAAAAGTGAACAAAGTCTCAATAAAAAACCCAAAGAGTGATCAAAAAAGAAAGAGAAATGGTCACTGAAATCCAACAATACACCACTACTACAAGCACATTCAGTGAATCACAAGGGACTGTGGGTTTTCCTCAGCCTTTATAGGTCTCAGGGCAGTCCCTTTCATTAATGGGCAGATAAGCCCACCTCTGGGGAACCACCCACAAGACGCACAGAACATATCAAATAAACAAAAATGAAAAAGACTCTAACTGAAACATCATACAATATCAGAAAATAAAAAAGTGAAGATCTGAGAAATATCAGTCTACTCTAGCCCACAAACATTTTAATGGTGGCCTCAAAAAAAGTAAATGTCTGATGTGGCAGAATATAAGAGTACCAACAAGACGTGGAGTTAAAAATCAGGTATAATTAACAAAAAATGGATTTGAGCAAAATAAGGTGGAATCTGAGGCCTAAACTTAGCTCTTCGTCTGTTGGCTCACAATGCATCTCATTTCTGTTTGATTCTAAGTTAAGGAAAATGAAACAAGATGTCTTAGTCTTAAACAGCAAGTCAATTAAAATGAAGAGAAAAGATGCCAGTTAGCAGCAGAAATTGGGCACTAATTAAGTAAGTGGCCTTCCAGGATGAGTGGAACATCCCTGATCCAGTGTATGGATACCTCTGCAATGTCAGGGCTGGAAAGTAGGAGGATTGCTTTCAATGCATAGGGGTGGAGAGTAGGATTATTGGTAAACCATTACTTAATAAGGTGATTGACCTTGTCAGTACTATCAAAGACTGCTTCACAAATCATCAAATTAATATTTCATTGTTCATGCATGTGAACAGAAAAACATTTCTTACAGAAAATTAGTGGATTGTTTCTAGTCAAGAAAAATTCTTTTCTATAAATGTTATTTTTATCAAAGAGCAGAATTACCAGTGCAGTGTGAACCAGAGGTAGGCTGCATGATCACCTCGAACAACTTCAGCAAAAAATTTGAAACAAAATCGTCAGCATACTACATGCCCACACTATACTCCTTCATAAATGACTGCTGTAATGCTACCACCCTTCTGTTTTTGGAATTTTCTCACCTGAGCAGATTTTAAAATAAGCACTTTACTTACAGTAAGAAATTATTGTGGTTGTAGACCTCTAGTGAGGTAAGACGGAAGTGCGTCAGTCACCTGAATAAAGTTGTGGGAACTGACAACAGCAACCAGACTGTGATAATTTAAGTAATTTCACTGCTTCTGTCTTTTAATGTTCAAAACATTACATTTACAAAAATTGTATCCCTCTTTAAATTCTTACATACCATTCTGATGATCCAGACAACAAGCATTTATACCTGCATCAGATCTCTACTGATGCGTCTCTTGGAAGGCCTTGGAAATGCAACAGCTACAGAAAGTCAAAAGACAAAATAATCATTTGGATTTAATAGTTTAGTAATACCTTTCATTAAATGAGGAGTTTAAATGCGCTACCTGAAATTGACTGGAAGGAAATAATAGAATGAAATAAAAAAGACAAAAAGGCTATGAAGACAAAATCATACATCAGAAAAAAGAAAAAAAACACAGAAAAGTAAATTCCATGCTAAAATATGGAAAGAATAGTTATTACACCTTGATCTCAAAGTAGAGTTTTGTCCGACTGGTGGCTGTGGCACTATTAGTGAACCAAAGGAGAAGACAATGTAGGAAACAAACAAGATTGACAAGAACCTGTTCTACCAAAACATGAATAAGTAAAGAAATTATGCTAATTTAATGAAGCATTGTTTGAAAAATGAATACATCAAGTAAACAGTTAACAGTGCTTTTATATCTACACCCTTGGATGGATCCTTAAAAAGTGATCTTTACTTTGATTAACACATGTCATTTCAGCAACACCTTGATATCTTCTATGAAAAATATATTTATCTTCAGCTAATAAATATTGGTGCAATTTCTATGAAGATTACAGACAGTAAATTGCTTTAGATGTCTGACAAAGGTAACTGAAAACAAATATACAGAACATGTGTTACATCTTGTAATGCTTCAGGCAGTAGCTGTCAAAAAAGGGCCAGCATTAAAATTAAAATATCTGTTGGTACTTGTTAGAATATTAAATTAAACACAAAATCTAGAAGTGCTGATTTTGAAATTTCATGTGTTCTGACTCTGTTTAACATAATTAAATAAACTGTGATAAACAACTAAAGCACTAGCTGAGCACTAAACATTTTTATGTACAGTTTAATCCTATGTACTAAATTAAAATTTTCAATGCTATATACATAAAGTGTATTATTATTATTATTATTACTGCATCGATTGGTATTGCTACTGTGAGTTACCTCTTCAGCTGCCTGATATCTAGCCTAGAAACTGTGATGGCTTCATGTGTTATTGTTGTTTGGCTTTTTTGGGGGGGTGTATAAGTGTGTCCTACAATGGATCAGGTTGGACTTTCATCCAGGCCTGGTTCATCAACTGAGAATTATCTTAAAGTCTAAGGACTACAAGGTTTCAGGCAAATCGCAGCTATCTATTTTGATTGATCCATTACCCTGTATTTTACAGTGGACCATTTACAGAATACACAACCTGGGGCATTTTACACAGCAAATAATGATACATTTCAAAATAAATAGTGAATGCATAAACTTTTAATTGCCTGATACATAAATTTCTTGTCTCAAAGTGCAGACTTTGTTCCATAGACCACAGTTGTGTCTTTTTCTCACCCTCTATATTCTGTACCTATGGAAAAGAGACACAGCCCACAGCCACAATGCACAGTTATACCCAGATGTATAGTGTGATTTCAAGCAGCTACTGTGACCGTTTCCTCTTTAAGAGGCATCCCCTCTTTTATTTTTCTATCCCTGTACAAGTGGGGTACAGGTTTAGAAACTTCATTTCAGTCAGTGTCACATTCAATTGGATTGAGATGAAGAGAGAGCCGATTGGAGACTGAGACATGTAGACATCATCCTTATAAGCTGAATTAGAAGAAGTGCTGGGTGTGTTGTGCTACTGCTGTGTGAGAGTTAATTGAAGTACAAACTGTGCTGCGAAAAACATTTTTTGGTTGCCACCGAGAAGCCGTATGGGAATTTTTAAAGCTTTGTTCCTTTCCAAAGGTTTTTTTTTTGCATTTTTTTTTTCTCCTGCACAGGAGCAAAAGTAGCTGAGCATTAGGGGAAACATATCTTGTAACTTGTACTTGTTCTTGTTACTTGTATTCAAAACTAGCATCGGTGAGGTGAAGCAAGGTGAGATGGTCAGAAAGTGGTAGCCAGAACTGGCAAGTCTGTAAGTAAATAACTGGTATCATAGAGTTGAATAGTTTAAAGTTACAGAGATTGCTTAGTGAGAAGAATTTAAGACATATAAAGAATAATTGGATACAGCTCCATTTAGCACTCAAAAAGTAACACATTAGAATTATTAGAAAGCAAGGTCATATGAATTAATTCCTTTGAAGAAAGCATTTATTTTAAGTACAGTTAGGTGGCTGATATCAAAGCAGTTAAGAGAGGTGTTCTGCCGAACATAAACAGGTAACTTGTGTAAGAGTGCCGATCAGGCACAAGTGGCAATAGAAAAAAGATTAAGAAAATAACTAGTGGCTGATGTCAGTAAGCGTATTTTCTCAGTAAGAGGGAAGTAACATTGATAGTGTAAAATGTTTTACTTGATAGAACAGTACTTAACGGTCAGGAAATCTAGCCAAATTTAAAGCCCATCAGTGTAAGTGTTCATTAATACAAAGGAATAGAAAACTTGTAAATTTACAGCTACAAACTATGAAGATTATAAACAGGAAAAAAGTTCAGAAAACAGAGAGGGAAAAAGTAAAGTCATTAACTTCAAAAAAGACATACAGCACACGGTCAAGGGGGAGTGTATTACATGACCTTAAGTGGCTAGAAAGTGTTAAATAACTGCAGTAATTCTTTATTCTGTTTCTTCATTAATTGTAATAATTCAATTAAATCATTTAAGTTTAATGAAAAAAGTTGAGCAGGTTTAGTAATCCAAAACCAAATTTTAAAAATAAGGCTAGTGCAATGTAAGCTTTTTGAGGGTTGGACTTTTTGGAGAATGGCTTAGAGGAGCCAGTCTTCTATGAAAATTATATCTGTAGAAGGTGAAGTTGGCTGGCCTGCATTGTAGTAGAGAATTGGCAGACCTGGACCAAGTGTCCTTTAGAGAGACAGTGTACATTCCTAAGATGGCAAGGAGGGAGACTGCACAATGTCCAGGGGCGTCAACTCAGGAATTGTAAGTTTCAAATTGTTTTCAGGTTCTTGCAGAGCTGGAAGTTGTCTCTTAAGACTCTGAGTTGGTACGCAGGCATGAGGAGCCTCAGTGTGCAACCTCAAAACAAGTCCTCAGAAACAGAGAGGCTGTGATAGTGGAAGACTAAATCATTAAAATGGATTCCTCCAGAGATAGAGTGTTTTTCACAGTGTGTTGCCTTCTGGGTGTAGAGTTGGGAGAGGTAAGATAAAGCAGGCTCTTGGCCAGAGCAGTGGTGATCCAGTTGTCATTGTCTATATTGGAACAAATGACATACATAAGGGCAGGCTGTCGGTTCTGCAATCCAAATTTAAAGAGTTGGGTGCCAGGCTAAGCAACAGAACTAACAACGTAGTCTTCTCCAGAATTCCAGCTGGGCCATGCGCCAGTATAGATAAGACTGAGGAGATTAGGAGGCTTAATATGTGGCTGAAATCTTGGTTTAGGGTTGAAGGGCATAGGTTTATGGGGTATTTTAACTCTTTTTGGAAAAAAACAGACTTGTTCCACCGTGAGGGGCTGCATTGGAACTGGAGGGGATACAATGTGTTGGGGAGGTGTAGGAGTAAGTTACTCTAGGGAAAGAGGAGAAGGGAGCTTAGGATGGGACATGGTTAAATAAGATAAGATGAACAATGGTGTAAAAACAAGTATGCATAATAACATAAATCTAACCCAAAATTAAAGTGTAACAGTAAAATAAGTAACACATTAAAAATAGCTTCCCTTAATGCTAGAAGTACCAAAAATTAAGTGAATTGGAGTTAGTTACGATATTAAAGCAATAGCAGAAACCTGACTAAATAAAAAGAATGGGGTGAGTATGACATAGGTAGGTACAAATCTTTTAGAAAGGATAGACAGAACAGGAAAGGAGTGGGGAGGGGTTGCTATTTATATAAACCAGAATTTACATGCAATACTTCTTCAGTTGTATGATGAACCACATCTTAGTGAAGACGTCTAGATTCGTCTGGAAAGCATTAACGAAAGAGGACTTACTTTAGGAGTTATAGGCTACTCAATACAAACAGTGATTTTAATATACATAATATAATATTATAATATAATGTTAGGTTATATCATAAAATCTTTTGAACATAAATCAAGGGACATTCTGAAACTATATAATGCACTCATAAGACCATGTCTGGAGTACTGTGTGCAGTTCTTGGTCACCGCAGTACAATAAAGATATAGCAGCACTTGAAGCAGTTCAGAGGGGAGAAACTAAGTGCATCCCAGGACTTAAGGACCTGTCGTACTCTGATAGACTGAAAGAATTAAACGTGTTTAGTCTTGAGCAGAGGAGACTGCATAGGGTGTAATTCCAAGTCCTCAAAGGCATTGATAAAGTAAACACATTAACATTCTTTCAGCTTATTTCATCTTAAGGGTGTATCACTTACTCATCAGTGGAAATTAAGGGGAAGTCCATTAAAGACCGAAGCCAGGAAGCAATTCTTTACGCAAAGAGTTGTGGGACTCTGTATCAAACTACCAAGACGTAGTTGAAGCAGAAACTTTAAAGACCTTTAAAAAGTATCTGAATGAGATATTTGGACAGTTTAACTATTAACTAAGTAAACAGGCTTGGTGGACTGAATGGTTTAATCTTATTTGTCAAATTATTTATGTTTCTTATTTAAGCTTAGAGGGGGATACTACAGTCATGGGGGACATTAACTACATGAATATTAACTGGGCTAACATTGCAAACAGTGGGGTGCAAGAGCAGGAGTTTTTAGATGTAATAAGTGACTTTTTTTAACACAGTATGTTAAAGCATCAGTGTGGAGGGAAACCTGTCTAGATTTAGTATTTTTTAATAACCAGGAGAGAACTGAGCGTGTAGAGGTAATTGAACTACCAGGGTCAAGTGACCATAATCTAATACAATTCTAAGTGTTTTGGGAGAGCACAGATGCAAATTTTAAATAGATGCGTCAAATGTCTAAAAGGGATAAACTGGGATAAACTTTTAAGAGTTGTCACAGTAGAGGAGTAGTGGAACAGGTTTAAAAATACTAATGCAGGACAGGTACATCCCAAAAATTGGAATTAGTAGAAAATAAAAAAATAAAAAAAACTCTGCAGTGGTAAGGAAGGAGATGAAAAAGAAGCTGAAAAGTAAAAAAACATGTGTGTAAGGCATAAAAGACTAATAACTCCAATGTGAATAGCAGTGTGTATAAGAACATGAGGGCAACAAGAAAACAGTTACAAAGGAATATAGCAGACTAGCGAACCCGCAGCGTAGCATATGCCGCATAATTATTTATTGATGGATGAACACTTCCGGAAAGACACAGTTGTCTAAAAGGGGTGGGTTTGAGGATACAACAGTAAGTGAATGAAAAGATGGAACTCTGGAGAGAGCAACATACAATTGTCCGTGACTGAAAACTGGTTTTGGCAGATACAGGCATATCTTTTTGAAAGTTTGGCCCTGTGCCTTATGAATTGTCATTGCAAAGGCCAATCTAACAGGAAATTGTCTTCGTGTAAAAGTAAAAGGCAAATTTGCATCTGACGGGGTCAAGGATATCCGGGGAATAAGGACAGTTTGTGAGGTAGCAGCTGTGACAGTTTTACACTCCAGTACATTGCGGTGAATGCTGGTAACAGACAGTCTAGTGCCATTACAAAGACCTTTTGCAGACAGGAGGTTTCTGAGAAGCATGATGACGGATCCAATTTTAATTTTGAGCTTATGCAGAGGCATGCCAGTGGGAGTAAGACTATTAAGAAATTCTTTGGGGAATGAAAGTTGATCCGCAGGATCGTCTGTGACGATGGAGTCCGTGATCGTGAAAGTCACCTCGTCGGTAGGGATAAGTTTCAGCACTTGTTCATTAAGGTGTAGCGAATCTTCGTTGGTGACGCTTAATATAGCTCGCATGCTGAGTTGTTCCAGAGTGACAGTTGAGAAGTCGATGTCGCCATTCAGTTGTTGAATGGGATCAGAAATTAAAGGAAAACAATGTGAAGGCAATGTCACAGGTGTTCCGTTTTTCCCGTCTCCAACATCGAGGAGCCATTGTGCGAAATGTTGTTCTTCAGGAAGAGCTCTCATATTTGTTTTTCAGTGTAAGAACATGCATGTGACGCAACAAAGGTTGCTTGTTAATGCAACTGGCGACAGTAAGCGCGCGGGAGCCACGCATAATGACGGGGAGTATTTGTCGGAAATCTCCACCCAATAGTATTGTTTTGCCTCCAAATGGCTGCGTGTCACCCGTGAGGTCACGTAATAACCTGTCAACTGCCTGTAATGCGTATGCATGTGTCATTGGCGCCTTGTCCCATATAATAACTTTGGATTGTAGAAGACGTTGAGCATGTGTTGGTTTGATGTTGCATGTGGAAGTAGTATTCAGCTTCAACTGTATTTTAAAAACAGAATTGGCAGTTCGTCCACCCGGTAATAATGTTGCAGCTATTCCTGTAGATGCTACGGTTGTAGGAATGTCTCCCCTAGCTCTGATGGAATGAATCAGGGTTTTATACACAAAGGTTTTCCCTGTTCCTGCAGGACCATCTAAGAAGAAGCATCAGGGATGGGAATTGTTATATGCAGCATGTAAAACAGTATCAACAGCGTGTTTCTGTTCTGTGTTGAGTTTGTCGTAATGTTCTATAGCGTGTGAGTGTTCAGCCTGAACGTCGAAGGTAGGAGATGAACGACAAAGTGGAGGAATGTCAGTGGGGGTAGGTGTAATTTGTGCAGGTTGAGGCCATGTGGTTGCAGCATGTCTTTAATGTCAGCGAGAGCATACATGCAAGCGGTGGTTGTGGAATATTTTGTGAGAAAGTCCTCAGAAAGGGAGAGTTTATGCGTGTCCCAAAGGTGTGGAACATTGTGTGGTTCGCCGAAGACACAGATGAAAACGAACATTTCTAACAAGAATCGTGGCATTCGTATCTGGGATGCCTCTGAAAGAGTATCATGCCACATCTTGTCGTCTTTAAGAAGACCTAATTGTTGGCAAGCTTCTTTGAAAGTGTCACATTCGACGCCGTTGACTGTTCGTAGATGGTGGAAACTTGTGACGCCCACAGAACAGGTAAGGAGAAGTCTGAGGTAATAAAGTTCGGTGTCGTTAATGGCAACAACAGGCCTTCTACCAATCACTTTTGTGCCTCTTCTGATTCTCTTTTTCCATTTTCCAGAGGATTTTTGAAATGTGTAATGTTGGGGAACATCAGTGTAATGTAACTCCACAGCTTCAGGATCTGTTTTGTTGAGTTCAAACCATGCTAACAGCATAGTGTTTTCGTTGGCTTGTCTTTGTAGCGCTTGTTCCTCGTGACCCTCATGAAAGAAGATGATTTGTTGTTCCTGCAAATGAACTGGTAATCGTGTAATCACGTGAGATTTTTCTGAAAGACTGTACTCTTTCAAACGCCACATAGCCTCAGGAGCACTAACATACCTACCGTCAAGGAAAGTCTGCATTTTGTCATGTTGGAAAATACCATCAGCTGGCTCCCTGTGAAGTGCAATGGATGCAGCTTCGTGTCCTTTGTAGACATACAGTACTTATAAAGATACTTGATACATTGAAAGGACGCACAAACTTCAACGTTAATATGAGCATTGAATTTCTGAGAAAGCCAGGGATTGTAAGGAACTATCAATGCAATGGTTGTCGATGTCGTATTTGCCAACAATGGCAGTTCTCCGCTGTCTTCGGCGGTATATGGGGTATCCTTGTGTGTTTTCATGAGTTGAAGTCTTTTGGGAAATTTTTGGTACACGTGCCGTCTTTCATGCAAGGTGATTTGGCGTTGAGCGTGCCACACGGACCATGCACCATGCATTTAGTGACAATTTGAAAAAGTCGAGGGTGTATTTCAGGATTTGGAAGCTCAGCACAGACATATTTGTCTATATCATCCTTGGTCCTTATTTTGGATTGTGAGTCAAGTGTACATGTACATATGGCAATGAGGCAATCCTCGTTTTTGGAATTCAATGACGAAGATGTAAGCGAGAACATTGCCGAAAATATTGTTTTCCAGAATATCTGTTAGAAAATGTCGCAGTTTGATATGAAAGACGCGAGCAACGATGTCAGGTCTGTGTTCTGTTTGCTCATGATGGGAAATGGCATTATAGATTTCCGTCCAAGCAGGATTGCAGGTGAAGGTTAAGAATAAGTCAGGCTTTACACATTTGCGGACAATTGCCATCGCGTCTTGGTAGTTCTGTTGCATGTACCTTGGACTGCCTTGAAAGATAGAGGGAAGAATGATCAATTGTCCAGGGTGGAGGTTATGGTGTTGTGCTTTCGCAGTGACAGCATCCATAAGTCCCCTGTATTGTTTTACACACAAATCTTGTTGATGGGACCGTAGGTAATGTAAACGCGCGCCTTCTGTTATGACATATGCGTCGACGATGTATTGCTGGAAGAGTTTGCCACTGGAATGCAAGGCGCTAAATGAAGATCTTATGGCAAGCCTGAAAACATAAAATTGGAGCTGTGTGACTCGTGTTCTTTTCGCCGTTCGCTTTTCCTCAACATGGGTCAATTGTACAGTATGTGCTAGCCTGGATCTCCGTAAGGGAACAGCAGTGGATAAACCATGGGGTCACAGTTCATATTGAGAACAGAGATACGCTTGCAAGCATCTCCCTTTGGGTATATGCAAATGTCGCGTTGTGCAGGAAGTTCCCCATCTTCACCTGCAAAGATAGCAGCAACATCAGTTTGACAGGACGGGGTGTTATACCTTCTCATATCCAGACTTGGATTTTCCATGAACACCATTCATACAGCAGCAACAGGGTTACTGTGAGTGATAATGTCATGCATTTGCATGTAAGACTTTGTGAAGGGATTATCCTGACGTATCATCTTGTCATCTTGTCTAGTTGCAGCAACAAAATTGGGTGGAGTGGTGGCTCTGAGGCTAAGGATCTGCGCTGGTATCCTGAAGGTTGCCGATTCGAATCACCGTCACTGCCAAAAGAGATCCTACTCTGCTGGGCCCTTGAGCAAGACCCTTAACCTGTAATTGCTCCAGGAGCGCTGTACAATGGCTGACCCTGCGCTCTGACCCCAAGGGGTATGCGAAAACTAACAAATTTCTAATACGAGAAATCATATAAGACGAAATAAAGAATAAAAAAAAAATGTCACTGCAAGCACTATTACATTCCTTTTGCAAACGTTGAGTGGTAGCCTCAGCAGAATTGAAGATATATAGCTGACCGTATCATGGTGATGTGTCAGGATTAGTATATAAAGGAGAGACCTGGTGATAAATTTGACCGTGGATTCGGAAAACATACGGTCCGTGTCCAGATGGTTGAGCGATGTGTGCGCCCATTGATGTGACAGCTAAAGCAGAGTTGTATTCCCTGATATGATCACAGTAATTTCGGAACAGCGGGTTCTTGCCAGTCAAGAGGTCTTGTAATAAAAGAGGAGGTTTGGATAGCGGTGGCAAAGACACCTTGCCGGTATGACAACACTTAGTGTAATGTCCGGATGTGTTGACCTGTGCTGGCCAATGAAGAGCATTGCAAAAAGTACATAGTGCGGTAGGTAGGCCAATGTTATGTTCTTGGATGGGAATGGCGTTATTCTCTTGAAAAGCTGCGGAAAACTGAATGCGATGACTGTACATGTTGGAATGTGTTTTCGTATGTTTGTTGAAAAGAAATGATGTGTTGAACGATTTAGTGCAGTGTTGACACTGAAAGGAATTGGAATGAGTTTGTAAGTGCTTCTTGAAGGCACAAGTTGTTTCGAAGCATTGCTGGCAATGTTCACATTGCATAATTCATTCAGTGGAGTGTGTTTTTAAATGCGTGTTGAGATATCTCTGCACTCGGAACGTTTTGGAACAAATGGTGCATTGAAATGCGTTTGTTCAGTGGAGTGTGTGTTTAAATGTGCTTTGAGATATTTCTGGCGCGTGAAGGTTTTGGAGCAGTGTTGACACTGAAAGGAATTCATCAGGGAATGTGTTTTGAGATGGTTAGTAAGATATCTGCGTGCGTGAAAGTGTTTGTCGCAAATTTTGCATTCAAATGTTTGTGTTGAATGGATCTGCACATGGTTATGGAGATCCATCTCACCCATGAAGTCCTCGTTACAAAATGTGGAATGAGTTTGTAAGTGTTTCTTGAGAGCGCGAGTTGTTTTGAAGCATTGCTGGCAATGTTCACATTGCATCATTGGTTTAGTGTTGTGTTTTTTTAAATGTGCGTTATCTCTGCACTCGGAAGCTTTCGGAACAAAAGGTGCATTGAAAGTTCTGTGTGGAATGCGTTTGTTCAGCGGAGTGTGTGTTTAAATTGAGAGGCATGAGAACCTCGTAATGCCCATGATCCCAAGGACCGCTAAAGAGCAGGGATATGGAGAGACGTTGGGCCGGATTGTAAACTTGAGGAGAGGCATGAGGACGTTCTCGGAAGTAAATGGTGATAGTAGCTGGAAGCATCTGGGACATTGCCACAATTTCTGCCTCGCCACCATAGACTCCGGAAGTTTTCATGTACTCAGCGTATTGTTGAGCAGACTGTATAACAATGCTTCTGTGACTAACAACAACGGACACCATGTCGCCGAAGTTATCCCAATGTTCGCAAACAAAGCTAACAGCCATGTTGTGAAGTTCAAGAGCAACAGTTTCATTGATGACATTTTTCCAGAACAACCCGACAGATAGAAACAAACAGTTACCTGATGCAGGAATTTGTATAACATTGAAAGAAGTGTTGTTTCCATGAAATACATTTGAAGCGGTGGCCATGGTATGCAAATGAACAGTCAACTTGGCTCACAGCTGGATTTGGACTGTAGCACAGACCAAAGTGAGTGAGTATGTGTTTGGTGAGCTGTTGGGGGCGGGGACATGAGTAAGCTGTGCCTCGAGAGTGAGGGTGGACGTGGGAGGACGGTTAGAGTTGGCGGGCAGGGCTCTGAGGTGCGTTCCCTATCACGTGGGAGGAGGGTTAGAGTTATTGGGCAGGGTTCCGTCGTTTGGTGAGTTGTTGCATCCGGGCACATGAGCAGGCAATGTGAATGCCTGGAGAGCGAGGGTGGACGCGGGCCGGGGAATAAGGAGTATTTTGTAGACAAACGTTTTCCGTGTTCCTGCAGGACCACCTAAGAAGAAGCATGTTTGTCGCAGAATCGAATCGCTGTATGCAGCATGTAAAACAGTTTGCGATGGAGGACGCGGTTGTGCGCCGTAACTGAAAGGAATAATGAAAAGTCAACGTGGCTCTGAGGTGCATGTGGACCGTAGCAGAGACGAACCCGACTGACGCAGTGATTGGTGAGTTTTTGCGTCCGAGTTAGTGGTCGTGGCTCCAGCCCACCCGTGGTGTAGCATATGCCGCATAATTATGTATTGATGAGTGAACACTTCCTGAAAGACAAATGGGGTGGGTTTGAGGATACGACTGTAGGTGAATGAAAAGATGGAACTTGGGAGAGGGCAACATACAATTGTCCGTGACTGACAATTGGAGGACCGCCGTCGCACACTCATTCAACGATTCACATCCGCGACAAACAAACTATTTTACACGCTGCATACAGCGATTCACATCCGCAACAAACATGCCTCTTCTTAGATGGTCCTGCCGCGTCCACCCTCCTTCTCGAAGCATACACACCGCCTGGTCATGTGCCCACTCGCAAGAGCAACTCACGGACCATGGCGTGTAAAACAGTTTGCGATGGTGGATGCGGTCGTGTGTCATAACCAAAAAGAATAATGAAAAGTCAACGTGGCTCAGAGGTGCATGTGGAGTGTAGCAGAGACGAACGTGAATGACGCCCTGTTTTGTGAGTTGCTGCGTCCGAGTTGGTGGGTATGGCTCTGCGAGTTGTCGTCGTATCCATTGACGCCATGTTTTGTGAGTTGCTGCGTCTGAGTTGGTGGGTGTGGCTCTGCGAGTTGTCGTCATATCCCATGGTCTTGGAGTTGGTGGGTGTGGTTCCGTCCTGCGTGCTTCCATGGGTGTCTTGCTTGCACTGGCGGCAGCTTAGTGAATTATATATATAGATAAGTCAAAATGCAACCCAAAAAGATTCTTTCAGTGTTTTAGTAGAAAAAGAACAGTCAAGGTGGAGGTGAAGTGCATCAGGAATAGTAAAGGGGAAATAAAATACGTAGACAGTGAAATAGCGAGTGCTCTAAACTTGCATTTTTCTGAGGTCTTCACATGTAAGGAAGTAGATAACCTCCTAGTAGTAAAAAGGACCACTAAGGAGGTGCCGAGTGATTTACAAATTATAGAGGCAGAAGTGCTGCTTAGGATAGAGAGAAATCAAACAAATCACCCCAGAGTTCTTACAGAGGTTAGCAAGTACATATATAAACTACTGACACATATTTTTGTGCACTGTGTACTGGGGAAATTCCAAAAGACTAGAAAAAGGCAAATATTATTGTATTATATGAAAAGGGTGATCAGGCAGATCCAAGCAACTGTAGGCCAGTAAGCTTAACATGCATCACAGTTATGTGATTAATGGAAGGAATTATTAAGGATAAAGATTGAGCAGCACATAGCAAGTACAAGAGTATTTCTGAACAGTTGGCATGGGTTCAGAATAGGGAGGTCATGTTTTACTAACATGCTAGAATTCTATGAGGAAGAAACAAAAGGATATGATCAGAGTGGTGCATATGATATTATTTATCTTGACTTTCAGAAAGCATTTTATAAGGTGCGACATAAGAGGTTGGGTATCAAACTAAAAGAAGTGGAAGTTCAGGGTGATGTTTGTAGATTGGCGCAGAATTAGCTAAAACACAGGAAGCAGAGGGTGATGGTGTAATGAACCCTATCAGAATTGGGTGAAGTTAAGAGCAAGGGTTTATACATGAGGCTTCAGGAGATAATAATGTGAAATGAAAATCATAGTTAGGGTCAGGCATGGTCAAAACCATAAGATTAAAAAGACGCATGAGTAAACACAGAACAGTAGCAAACCAAAAATCATAGTCAAAGCCAGGAAAGAGATCTGAAAACTGAAATAAAACATAGCACTTTGACTATCTGAATTCTGAACTAACTATAGCTAAAGATTTATGAATTGTATACAACTGAAGGTTAGAAAAAGACAGAACCGCATTTATAGCGTGTTTACCACTTATGTCAGAAATAAACTAATAGTGGTCACAATTATGTCTCCCGTGTCACTTTAACAAAAGGACAGAATGAAATGAAATAAAACATAAACAAAAATGGTTAGAAACCTCTACAAATCGATTTTACATGATTAAAAAAACTAAAAAAGACAATAGCTATGTATAGAAACATCCAATCACCACTCAAGCCACCACTACTGATGTTTAATTCTGGCAGTGGTCACCTTTTGATTGGCATATTTATGCATACGTTCTGAGCAGTTGTACTTATTCAGCTGGTTCAGATTAATTCATATCTTTTACAAATATATCAAAGTTCTCACCTTTATATCACTACCACAATATAATTGCATATTCCCCAAGAATGAACACACACTGTTATGCTGCTGTGCTGGAATTTAACTTCAGAAAAAACATATACATTCAAATGCACACATGACTCAAACATGACACAACTTTAAAACTGCTCAAACACACACAAAATAAAATCACAATTTTGGATTTTGAAGTTCTTCAGTAGTGCTTCTTCAACTCTTAGTATTTGTATTCAAGATGCTTATATTGTTTATTACTACATTTATTTACATTTATCATTTGCATGCTAAAGTAAAAAAAAAACAGAATAGTTTAATGGAGAAGATGAACAACCTAAGAAGACAATATGATCGTATTAGGATAGTAGAGTTGTTACCAAAGAATACAATAAGAACATACAGTCATGTTGACTGAAATGTAAGAGAGAAGAGATTCGTCTTTAAAGGAGAATGAAAAAAAAACCTCCATGTAGCTTTGCAAACAATCTGAGACTGAGAGAGACTGAGAGAGTAGAAGCCAAAAAGTTGAATGAGTGCTCAACAAGAATTGTAAAACAAGTTTATAGAATCACAACAAGGAATTGTTAGACAAGAGGATGTCAGTTGTTTGGCAGGATGATAAAGTTCAAGTATCAATGACAGGTGATCTGGGGTGCTGAAACGAATGGTTAATTCAAAAAGAGATTTTTTTAACATAATTTTATATGTTACAAGTAGTCACTTTAGTTGAACCAAATGACGGGAGAGGAACTCATTGCACCTGTTGTGCGTCAGAACTCTGCTGATATGTAAGCAGGAAGGCCAATTCGAAAGAGGCCTGCAATAATAAAGTTGAGAACTGTTGAAGATAGCACTGAATCAAAGAAAGAAATGAAGGATCAGACCCTGAAAATATTTTTTTGAAGTTCAGAACACTGCTAATTATAACTCCAGGACAGGTTAAGAGAAAAGCATGGGAGCCAAGATCTAATAATAATAATAATAATAATTCTTTACATCTAGTGACAAAGAAACAAGTTTTATGAGTGGAGTTGACAATGTCTATCATTTGTGTATGTAAAATAGTTAGCACTTTTTATAAAATTATTTCTAGAAGAACAGCATTTGGATTTAATAAGCCCTGTAAATTTCAAAGTAATAGTTTGGTTTATTGATTCTTTTGACCAGACTCACTTTTAATATTGATTTAAAAGAGTAGTTGTGTATAGAAATTTGACACCTTATCTTATATAATAGGACTAATTCCAGAAGAGGTCAAGATAGAAATATGGCAATTTTCTTGCAATAGTGTTCTAGCATAGGATCTGTTAACACTGCTGTTTAACCAAAAATGAAATGAATAATTGATTGCATTCATAATATAGAAACATATAAATGGCATACATAGCTGTTTACATTACAATTGCTTGGAGCTTGGGGGCAATGTGGCACAGTGCAGGGTTCGCACACATTTTTACAAAAACATTTCCATGACTTTTCAGTTATTCTAAGGCAAATTTCCATGATCATATGTTCTCTGAAATTTCTGTGTAAATTTGAAAAACAATAATAAAAATTAATGTCAAATTTACCAAAATATTGTTAAACTAAAATAATGACAAGATATGCAGTTTCATACAAAATAAAGATTTATTTAAATATTGCTGACACTCCAGCACAATGTAAACCCTGAAAAACATTACAATGACTGGAAAATAACAATAAATTAAAAGAAATAAATACTAATAAGCAAATATGTTCAGTAACACTGACATTAATTTCAGAAGGCAGTAGTATCAGGGTGGAAACTGTCCATTGGAATAAAAGATATTGTTGTTTAAAGCACTAACATATTAAATCACTAATGTAATGTTAACAAATGACAGCCTCCTTGCTTTGAATCCCGTGAAAACAATCCATACAAAGTTCATTGTTTCATTTCTGCAAGCTTTTCATCAATCTTCTTTTCAATATTCAGTACAGATGCTTTCTTTTCTTTTGCAGTTTGCTGCAAACTGTTGGATTTAGTGAAGAAGGACAGATTGCTTGTAGCTTCTGCTTTCTCAGCATATTCATCAGCTGATTTCTCGAGGGCACAAATGTCAGTCTCCACCCTAGCCCTCTTCATTTTCAATTCATGCAGCTCATCTATGAGGGTCTTCCGCTTCAACTCAACACCTTGCTGTTCTTTCTTTCTCTTCTCCTCATTCAGGTAGGCATAGAACTTCTGTCTGGCTCCAGCACCTGAAAAGGAGTAGCTCTTTTGTGATCTCCACCTTGGTCATGCCCCCAACAGACCTGACATGGTCAACAATGAGCGTCTGAGCCACCAGAGACCTCTTCTTCTGATTCACCACAATCAGTTCTTTGTTAATGGATAACCCTCTCCCCACGCTGGCCTGTCCATGTGACAAGACCAGTAGAATCTTGACCACATTCCACATTCATCATCACATATTGCCTCATCTATGTGTTTAGCTTCAACAAGTATGTGCAGCATTCTTTTCAACTGACTGGCGCATAGCTCCTTAGATTCAGCCATGCATCTTGGGTCAAGACACTTCATGCTTCTCACTAATGCGTGATGCACTGGATCCTTTTTCAGCAACTTCTCAAGGAGTGTAATCAAAAGCATCTTGCATTCTGTCATCATCTGTAATATCTGCATTTCTGAAATGTTTTGAAAGACCTCACTTGTTTCAGTGTGGCCTCTGCTGCAAATCCAATGTCAATCTTAGAACTGTCCTTGTGCAAATCACTATCCTGAAAAGGGACCTGAAGGCGCTTTAGTGTGGTTGAAGCCTCTTTCAGGTGCTTTTCCTTTATAAAGCGTCTCATAAGCCCTGTAAACAATTAAAATGAAGAGATTTTATTTTCCAGTTTTATCACTCATAATATGTAAGTTTACAAGTCATATTTAGTTGTTTCATTTAAACAGACCAAATAAGTGATTACACATTCTTAGCTTAGATGATACAAGTGCGCCAGTGGTTCTTCTTACAATGAGTACTACCTCACAAAATATTAGACTCTCCAAGTACCACCATTATGACTGGCAGTAAAGTACAGTAGTGCAGGCATATTTAACTATACAGTATATACAGTTTACACAGGGGGCTATTTTATTTCTAATATGTCAAGAAATAATATGAATTGTTTTTCATTTCAAATGCAGCATCTATATTTTTGTTCATTTGAAGACATCAGGCAAAAGGTCAATGTGGGCTAATTTAATTATGAATTTTGTTTGATTTTAAAAATGGAAAGACCGTGCTCTTTTACATGTGTACTATATCTTTTGTCTAAAGATGATGCTCATTTTCTTGTTTAGCAACCACAACTGTTGACTTTTAACTACAATACATTATTTGGAGAGGTATGCTGCAAAGAGTTTTGTCTGTATGCTGTTATGAAAAGGAAGCTAAAAAGAAGAAACATTTAATTACAGGAATTATAAATGAACAAATATATTCTTCTGTTGTACCAGGTTTTATATACTTCATATTATTATAGTGAGCTCAATAGTTTACAGACTGATTAACAAATTGAGCAGGCAAAATTCAATTTAAAAAGGCAGAATTTGTTGTTTCTGTTTTTTTTTTTTTACTTGGGCAGCACATGATCCAGCATCCTAGTTTTAAATTCTGCACCCGGTCACTGCTTACAGATTCTAAATTGACTGGTGTGAGTGAGTGTGTATTTGTGAAAGGAGCCCTGCATTGCACTAACATCTCCCCAATGGCTGGTGCATATCTCTAAATGCATTTGCTCTAAACTGCAAAGATAGGCACCCACTCCTCATCATCTTGAATTGGGTTAAGTGGTTAAGTGGCTTTGGGAATATTATGATATTTTTTACAATTCTTTTCTTTTTTTTCTTCAACTTCCCCTACTGTAAATGTCAAAAGCAACTTTTCTGCTCTGTACAGACCACACATCATTAAATAAAGCTAATTCAGACTAACAAGTCAGCATTTCCTTCATATCTTTAGGATGTAGGAAGAAATTGTATTATGGATGAAATGCAAAATGGCAACAGAGAGAACATGTAAGTGCCTCATAAACAGCTCCTATTTGGAGATGTTAACCCAGGATCAATTAAAATGAACATGAAATTACAAATACGAGAAAATGACAAATTAATTCAAAGAGAAAAAAACAAGAAAAATCAACACATTTTGGGGCTAACTGTCGATACTAGTAGTCCAAGATAATATTCAGCAATGTTCAGTAGGCCTGGGTAAAAATATGGATTTTCCAATTAATTTTATTTTACCTTTAAACAATTCAATATTGATTCTTAAAGTCTCAAGATTGATCTAGTGAATCTCTATCATGCTCAATTACTATACAGGTGCTGGTCATAAAATTAGAATATCATGACAAAGTTGATTTATTTCAGTAATTCCATTCAAAAAGTGAAACTTGTATATTAGATTCATTCATTACACACAGACTGATGTATTTCAAATGTTTATTTCTTTTAATGTTGATGATTATAACTGACAACTAATGAAAGTCCCAAATTCAGTATCTCGGAAAATTAGAATATGAATTAAGACCAATGCAAAAAAAGGATTTTTAGAAATGTTGGCCAACTGAAAGGTATGAACATGAAAAGTATGAGCATGTACAGCACTCAATATTTAGTTGGGGCTCCTTTGGCCTGGATTACTGCAGCAATGCGGCGTGGCATGGAGTCGATCAGTCTGTGGCACTGCTCAGGTGTTATGAGAGCCCATGTTGCTCTGATAGTGGCCTTCAGCTCTTCTGAATTGTTGGGTCTGGCGTATTGCATCTTCCTCTTCACATTTTCTATGGGGTTAAGGTCAGGCAAGTTTGCTGGCCAATCAAGAACCATGGTCCTTAAACCAGGTACTGGTAGCTTTGGCACTGTGTGCAGGTGCCAGGTCCTGTTGGAAAAATGAAATCTGCATCTCCATAAAGTTCGTCAGCAGCAAAAAGCATGAAGTGCTCTAAAATTTCCTGGCAGACGGCTGCGTTGACCTTGGACCTCAGAAAACACTATGGACCAACACCAGCAGATGACATGGCACCCCAAACCATCACTGACTGTGGAAACTTTACACTGGACCTCAAGCAACGTGGATTCTGTGCCTCTCCTCTCTTCCTCCAGACTCTGGGACCTTTATTTCCAAAGGAAATGCAAAATTTACTTTCATCAGAGAACATAACTTTGGACCACTCAGCAACAGTCCAAAGGCGAAATGCTTCTGACGCTGTCTCTTGTTCAACAGTGGCTTGACACAAGGAATGCGACAGCTGAAATCCATGTCTTGCATACGTCTGTGCGTGGTGGTTCTTGAAGCACTGACTCCAGCTGCAGTCCACTCTTTGTGAATCTCCCCCACATTTTTGAATGAGTTTTGTTTCACAATCCTCTCCAGGGTGCGGTTATCCCTATTGCTTGTACACTTTTTTCTACCACATCTTGTCCTTCCCTTCGCCTCTCTATTAATGTGCTTGAACACAGAGCTCTGTGAACAGCCAGCCTCTTTAGCAATGACCTTTTGTCTCTTGCCCTCCTTGTGCAAGGTGTCAATGGTCGTCTTTTGAACAACTGTCAAGTCAGCAGTCTTCCCCATGATTGTGTAGCCTACAGAACTAGACTGAGAGACCATTTAAAGGCTTTTGCAGGTGTTTTGATTTAATTAGCTGATTAGAGTGTGGCACCAGGTGTCTTCAATATTGAACCTTTTCACAATATTCTAATTTTCCGAGATACTGAATTTGGGACTTTCATTAGTTGTCAGTTATAATCATCAAAATTAAAAGAAATAAACATTTGATTAAACATCAGTCTGTGTGTAATGAATGAATCTAATATACACATTTCACTTTTTGAATGGAATTACTGAAATAAATCAACTTTGTCATGATATTCTAATTTTATGACCAGCACCTGTATGTAGGCTTTTGCTTATCTTTGTTTTTGGCGTTAAGGCTTTCTACAGGAAAAAGTACAATACTATGTTGCATAAAACAGTGTGTCCTCCTCAAATTAAGTTAGTACCTACACTTGTATGTGTAGACTTACTACAGATTCAAACAGTGCATCAGTAAAGGACAATTGGATAAAAGTAAAGCCATATTTAAGCTGTGCAATCAAAAGTTACTGTAAGTATTTTTGTAACACAACATATCTGAGAGATCAGTTATTCTGACATCACCCATAAACATAATCTCAGTCGACAGCCAAATGAGTAGAGCCTGAACAATTATCACTGGAGATGGTGTTTAGCACAATGCTTCTGGTTAAGTCATCTCATGCCCAAAAAAACTAACAGAATCTATAGCAGTTTTTATCTGTAAAGATAGGAGATCCTGCACGGTTGTTGAAAACGAGGGCTTCCAGCAAATTGTATCATTTTCAGAACTGCAGTGTGCTTTACCAACCAGAAAGCAAATGAGTGAAATTATAGTACCTAGGCCAGTGGTGGTGAACCTATGGCACGCATGCCAGAGTGGCCACTCAGAGCCTTCTCTGTGGGCACGCGCACCGTTGCCCCAGCATAGAGTTCGTTACTAGAAAGCCAGAGGGACACGGGGCCAGGCTGCTCCCCTCCCCCTCTCCCCACGCGCCTGAGGACATTTCTCACATCACCCACCCCTCTGCCCAGCAGCCCAATGGGAGCGCTTCTTCCCTCTCCTGTCTGGGATATGGCGGGCGGCTCACATGCGGCGTGAAGGTATGGCGAGAACGGCAGCATGTTGAGTCTGTGGCGAAGGTGATTCCCATGGTGGGGTTTGAGAGGAGCTAGGTTGGAGGGGATGTGGTATAGCGGGTCCACAGCTCAGAATCGAAAAGGCCAGTTTTAATAGATAATCGCCACACTCGTGGCTTAGAGGAGGGCATGGTAGTATGGCCGGAGCGGTTTCCAGGAGCTTCATGATGCAGGTGGTCCTCTCTTAAGAGCACAGGTGAGGAGTCGTCCGCATCTGTAATTGTTGCCAGGAGCTGCTAATCGCCACACCTGATCCACATCCCCGTAATATATAATAGAAGTGTGAGGCGGACAGAAAGGGAAAAAAATGAGAGAGAACGGGAACAAAGGTTAATGGGGGAGACCTGCGTGAAACACTTGAGAAGATAGAATGGATAACAAAGGACAGCACAGTTATTTCTGGAAATGAAATCCTTAAAGTGTGGAATTCTCTGCCAAATAATTTTAAGTCAATGAAAGCACTTGGGATTGTTTTTCTTACTTTGTTTGGATCATCTTATGCTTGTGAGCAGCTGTTTTCAGCTTTGAATTATATCAAATCTGACACCAGAGACAGACTAAAAGATGACTTGAGTGCTGCATGTGTTGCTCTCAAACTTACAAAGTATGATCTTTGTAAGATTTGTATGATCTTGATCTTTGGACTTCAGGCTTCATACATTATATAGTTTATGCCTACATTTTGTCATTTACTACTAAAATATGAAAAACGTTTCTGTTTTAAAAATGTGTTTACACAGATTACTGTAGAAACGGAACACACATGAACTGCGTGTGTTCCAAATAGCGATCTATTATTTCCACTCTAAAACTCCAGCAGTTCAGTCACTCCCAGATAATCAAACAAGGCATGAGCTGGGAAACTTTAGTGAACGTTCTGCGGCGGTGGGGGATGGAATAGTCGGCTGCTTGCTGCTCATGTTAATCGGCACATTTAGAAGACAAAGGAGAGGTGAGAACGGTTTTAAGGTGGGCCGGATCTACAAGTTTTTTCGTCGACTCTGGTAATTCTAGTGTTAATTAAGTAAGAGGATAGATAGAAGGTATATGTATGCAAAATTCAGGGCTAATACTAAAAGTGCCAGAGAGCTTGCTGAATCCTGGCTTTCAAATGAAAATGCTACTAACACATGAACCCAGCATATGCAGGCTTAAAAAGAAGGATACCTAAATAATAAAAGAGACTTTATGGCCAATACCCTCTGACTCCCACCACCTCATTTGTTATATATTGCCTTTGATTCCTGTATGTCTAATAATTTTTCTCTGATGGTGACACCTGGTAGGTTCTTAAAAGCTTTGTGGATTACTAGCTACAAATACGCAAACTGTATCACAGACCTACACTTCCATCACTTCCATATATATATATATATATATATATATATATATATATATATATATATATATATATAGAGAGAGAGAGAGAGAGAGAGAGAGAGGTATCTTATATATAAATGTCTATGCGTGGAAGTGTGTATGTCTGTTTGTCTGGTCCAGAAGTGCAAGGCAGCCTGGAAGTGCAAGGCTACAGCATGAAGCTCAAAGAGACAGCAGGGCGGCCCCAAGTTCATGAGTTGGAAGAAGAAAGAAGTGCAAGGCTACAGCATGAAACTGAAAGAAAGCAACTCCATCACCAAAGGGAAACCGCTGAGATGAAATGGTGACAAAGAAAGAAAATCCTTTACAGCCTTATTGTTGCAGAGACGTTGCAAGTAAACCACAAAAATAAATATGCATGATTCCTAATAGCACTTTAAACTCCTTAATCCCTTTGCCCACACTTGAATCCTCACGGTCTGTTTAGGAAGCTCTTTCTTCTTTTCTTTCTTGACTCTAGCGGTGCATGTCAACTGTCACTTTCTCCGGGTTCCCCCAATTCGTCTTCAAATCAGTTCACCAAACCATTCACAAACTCCCGCGTCCTTCTTATGTCCCATGTCTGCCATCATTTTTTTTCTTAATCAGTTTTCTTATTATTCTCCTCGCTCTTTTATATTCACACATAAACTCACGAAGAAGAAAAAAATCACCCACACCCCCTCTTTCCACGCAGTCATGCATCCTCCTCGCATGCCCATCCAGCTATTTTTCTCTTTCTTTCGCACCTTCCTTTTCTGCTTAACAAACCAACTGATCCCAAGCATAACTGCCTTGAGGAACAGATATTAGTCTACTAATTATAATTTTCCCATGTTTTAAAAGTAAATCAGTTTGCTTTGAGGTGATGCAAATATAAATAAAAAAATTATTTATCTATATATAAAATAAATAATATTTAAACAATACTGTATTTTTTTCATAACAAAAATGTAAAATAATCTTCTAAGGTGCTACACTTGTTAATAGTTATATATTTCCTCATGGACACAATCAGAAAATCAGAGAGATGTTCTTGTTTGCACAGATTTCTGGATTTGGACTTAACAAATTCATCTTGGAAAAACTTTGTTCAGCAACTTCTGTTAATATTGACAATGTGACGTAGATTTTCAGCAACTGAAATAATTTCGGAAATACTAAATTAAACCCGTTGAAAAGCATTACTTGGGCAAAATTTCTTGGAGTATGTGTGTACTGAATGAAATCCTTTCAGCTCTGTCAGGAGGTCCCACTAAACTGAGCTTGGATGCTAAATTTTCCTTTTTACAGAAGCTCCTTAAATAAGTACATACATAAATAAATACACACACACACACATTTTGGTTTAAACGCAGACAAGAATGACTAAAAAGGAAGAAAATTTAAAAAAGAAAACTTCTGACTTATCTGTCACAGTCACAGTGAGGTATTATGCAGAAGTATTGCTGTTGGTATAAAGGACTCCCAGTAGCATTTCTTGACACACTTCTACTGAATAATTTGTTGGCTGAAAGTACTCTGTGCTAGTGTGTCACAGCAAGGATGTGCAACATTATGCATAATGACACTTTGCTACTAAGTGAAGGAGGACCAGAGTGTGTCCCATAACTGAGCCTACCCTTTTATTTAATTAGCTTATTAATTCGGTGGGCCTATCTCAAAATGAGGTTACCAGCCCGGCACACCACACCATAGAAAACTACACCGGACATCAGAGTTGTAAAAGATGTGAAGGATGTTACTTCCACACATTAAAGGAACATAGTCACTTATGAAAAAAGAGCCTGCTCAGGCCTTTCTTATATACTGTAGTTCCTCTGTGTTCTGAGACTAGTCCAGTCTATCATTGATGTCAAATGCTGATGTCAAGTAGCAGAAATTTCTTTCTGCACCAAGAAAAAAACTTGACTATTATATTCTGTCTCATCCCCCTTATCAATACACCCCATTAGTGCAGAATTGTCTGAGAATTTCTGCAAGTGACATGACCTGGTGTCGTATTTATCGTCTGATTTGTACAGAGTAAAGAGAAAAAGAGACAGGTCTGTTCCTTGTGGTGCTCCAGTGTTGCTCACGTCCACATCAGAGACAAACAAACTACAGACTGTCAGCCAGACAGTTCATATCCAGGACACCATAGGCTAATCCACCTGCATATCTCTGAGTTCACCCCTTAACAGGGATGGTTGGATGGTATTGAAGGCACTGAAGAAATCAAAAAACACAATCCTCAAAGTGCTGCCTGCTTTGTCTATGTGAGAATAAGTCTTGTGGAGCAGATAGATAACTGCACCTTCCACTCCAATCTTTGTCCAATAGGCAAAATGCAGGGGGTCCAGGTGCACTACCACCAGAGGATTCATATAATCCAGGTCCAGCTTCTCAGAAGTCTTCATGATGTGAGACGTAAGTGCCAGTGGTCTGTAGTCATCAGGTATATAGGCACCTGCCTTCTTTGAAACAGGAGCCATGCAGAATGTTTTCCACAGCAGTACCACTTTCTGGAGCATTACAGACAGACTGAGCAGGTGACAGAGAACACCATAAAGTTGGTCAGCACAGGCTTTAAGAACTTGAGGACTGACTCCATCTGTTGCTGCAGCTTTTACTGTGTGTTACTTCATCAGTTGTCTTCTTACTTTGTCTTTAATTATGGACTGCCCATACTGATAGCTGGCTCCTTAGTAATCTGAGATTTGACGTTTGCAAAGTAACACATTGTTTTTAAGGGTACCACAGTGTCAAAGAAAAAGTTAATATAATCTGTGGTGCAGTGACTGAGTGAGTGAGTCCCTCAATATCATTACCATCATTTTCCAGGCTGTCATTTGAAAGTAGTCATTCAGAGGCATTTCAGCCTCCAGGCTCCACTTTGTCACTATTCTGGTAGGAAACGGTTGCCATCTAATAACAGGCTTGTAGCTGGGAATAAGATAAATCAGATTTGCCTAAAGAAGCCAGTAGTTTATACTTAAAAGCATATTTAACATTTGAATGGAGCAGGACCAGCTTGTTATTTGCTCAAGTGGAACATGACACAAACTGATGGACGTTTGTCATTGTTCCTTCCAAAGTCCCCTGGATGAAGTCACCACATGATATAACTGCAGGGTGAGAATGGGTTTAAAGTGTTGGTGACAGGTTGAATCATTTCCATAGATCTATACCTAAGAGTTGTGATAGGTAATTCCTTTAAAGATGAAAAGTCTGTTGGGCATTTATCGTCTATACAAACTCTTTTTGGCAAGTTAAGTAATTGGGGCAATAACAAAACTAAAAGTTTTTCTATAAATTTACAATAGTAGTTGGCAAATGCCATGAAAGCATTAAATGAAATTAGGTGTCTTCCATTCTTGAATGACTAATACCATAACCTGAACCATATTGAGCCCAGAATGAGTAATTTTATAGCCTAAGAAAATGACAGTCAATTACAGTCCTGGAGGAACCCAGTGGCTGAAAGTTTTCACTTCATCCAATTTCTTAATTGGAGACCATTTACTTGCTACTAAAACAAATTTTTTGGATTCATTTTTAATCATCTTATTTGTTAAGATTCAGAACCCATAATAGCTCATTTTAGATTTAAATAGCTGCATTTCAGTTTTAATTGTTTCCTATTTTCCTGACCAGCCTTCAGTTAACACTCAAATCCCTGAAGTTTACAAGTGTTTTAAATTTCTCTGACCTCCTAAAATTTTCCTGTTATACGCGAAGAGCTCGTAGCTCTTTATCACTGTTAGCCCACTTTTGATCGCCCTGCTGCACAACTTAAGTCTGTGTTAAAGTTGTGACAACTGTAAGGGGCGAGCCAGCCAGCCACCCAACCCCACACAGACAGACGCAGGAGGTACACTTATAACAGCACAAGTGTTTTTTATTTTGTTTCTTCACTCATGGGCAACTACTTTCCTTTTCCCACAAGTACAACACACAGTCCCAAGCACATCATACAATAAATCAATTCCTTTCCTATCTTCTCTCTTTCTCCTGTACTCCTCCTCAGCAAGCTTTGTCTCCCTCCTTCCGAATATGGCTCACCAAGTAATGTCCGCTGGCCCCTTATATAAGGGACTAGGAAGTGCTTCAGATGCTCGTTACTCCACTTTCAGCAGCACTTCCGGGTATAGTGGAAGAACCACCCACAAAGGGCTCAGGAACAGCTGCAGCGCCCACTGGCGGCGCCCCCAGATCCAAACAGGGCTGTATCCAACTCCATCTCCCATGAAGCCCTGCAGGAGTCCAAGGCACAACTGTCACCAAAGGGGGCTGCCATCTAGCATTCCAGGGGAGGTAATGCTATATTCATACTTGTTCCCTGGGTCCTTCCAAGAAAAAGGCATCCTGGCTGGGCCATCCACAACAAAGTGTTTATCTGGCAATGCATTTGTAAGGAATTATATAGGTAATGAAATACCGTGATTTGAAATGCATATATTCCATGTGTGTTCCGATCTGTGTAAATATAAAATGACAGAAGAAATGCGAGGCAAGAAATGCTAAACACACAGCTAAAACAGAAAATGTTTTCATATGTTATAGTAATAACAACATAATGTTGTGAAGTGTAGGATGTGTGAAGACTGAAGCCCAAATATCCAATAAACACTTTCACAAAAGTATGCTTTTATTCATGAATAAAATTGAAGATTTAAGAAATTGCTCAAATGACATTTTGCTGAAGCCCAACTATCAGTCGGTACAAAGTGGTAAAAAACGTAGGCATTTAGTGCTTTGAGTAGTGAGCTACTATTATTATTACTATTATTATTGTTATTGTCATATAATAAAAACATTGATGTGAAAAAAATACTGATTGAGAGCAAAAGAAGTGCAACAAATACTTGATTTTTACTTGATTTTGTGTTGCTGACACCTCAACTGATGTTAAGAAAACTGACATGTTTAGCTCAAAATATACTTTAAATAATGATAATAATCTGAGTATGAACAACACTTATACCATAAAGCAAACTTATTTGTTTTTAAGTCAACAATTCTTTTCAAAACTGTGAATCCGATATCTCACAGAAATGGTTTGTGTTAAAGAAATTCCAGTTTCTGAAATTCAGCATACTTAAATCTATAAAGTATACAGTGCTTTTTGTCCAGTATGATTTTGGTACAGACCAATGGAATCTTTTCAAATTCAAATTTAAAAAAATTCCGGAATTGTATGTGTGTTTTGTCATGGATTTGTTTTGTGGTGACCTCTCCCAAATCATAAACCTCTTGTTTCAACGTGTAGACTCTTTTCCCGTAGGCCCATAATTAGGTGTCGTCTTGTCACCCTCTATACTGTTTTCCTTTACTTACTCATTCAGAATGAGACACAGCCACTTGTTTCAAAAATATGCAAGGCCAAAATACAAACAAATGCAAATAGAGACCAATTCTACAACTTATGTCAAAAACTAACCAAAAACATGGTGAAAATCCCCAAAATAATAACAACATAAATAAAGTACAGAAACACACATATGTAAGACTGTATAAACCCCATTTTTGAAATTGTCCCAGTATGATGTGGCATCACAGCGTGCCTTTAATAATACCATTAGTACTTACTTAGCAGCATTATTAAAAGTCTGTTTTTTCAGCAATAGGATGTTTAATGCATTTCAGATGATTAGTTTGCTTTGCTTAGGTCATACGGATATTAGATTTCTCAGCTCACATATTTTTACATTTTGTAAGATGTGCACTGATCACTTGAGTATTTTGATAAGAACTGGTCTGAACCAGCTGATTAAACAGAATTGACTTGATCTGCTTAGCTTGTATGCCTACCGAGTTAGGCTAGGTTTATACTTCACACGACGCCATGCATCATGCAGCAGATGCTCCTGCTATGCAAGCATTGTACTGTTTATACTTGCGCGTGTACTTCTACGTAAATCTGGAGGAATCCGAAAGGTGACAGTGCGAGATATCATCACGGTGAGAACAGGTTCGGCTTCTCTGTGTTGTGAATTGCCAGAAACCCCCATTAAATTCCGATGACACCTTATCGCAATATCTCTGAAAAAGATGTTTAATGATTAAATCCATCAATCCAGGGATGTGTCCATTCCAGCAAGCATTGGGCACAAGGCAGAAACAATCCCTGAAAGGGGCCTCAGCTCATCGCAAGGTGAATACAAGCACACACATACACTGGAGTCAATTTAGCAGCACCAAATCCCCAAATCTGCATATCTTTGGAAGGAAACCAGAGTACAGTGTGGAAACCCAGCACAAAAACATGCAAACTTCAGGCAGGGAATACCAATGACGTGACTCCCTGCGAGACATCAGTGCTACCGCTCCGCTACCGCGTCACCCCCATGTATGTAATTAACAGTATTCATTATTTAAACAAAATTAACGATTTATCTGTAAAATGTAACATACATACTTTAATGCATTTCATCATGAAAGTGATATCAAGTATAAATCTAAAGATTCTAAATTTGCAATGAGTTGAAATATTATACATTTAATGTGTTCTGTGTGGTGATCATTGCTGCTTGCCGCTGCTGTCAGGTCCAAGAAACTCGTAGTGATTAAAAACGGCGGTCAGCTTTAATGATAAAGTAAACTACGAGGTTAAAGTGGATATTTTGAGATTAAAGCCGAAATTTCCACTTTAATCACAAAATACACGTTTTCACCATGTCCTTAATTTTTTTCTCTGTGGCTCAAACACAGCGCTGTACATTATGTTGCTGTTGTGAAGTTGCAATAAAAAAAAGACGGCACAAAAGATGGTATGTGTGACTTTTAAAATGTATCATGTCATTACGATCGGGAATATGCAACGCTGGAATATAAAAGCACCATGAATGCATTTGTATGTAGGCATTTTGCTTTACCACATCGAACCATTCATCAAACATCGAAGCGCGCACTTCGATCCCCGTAGGATCTGCAAATCGGCTTTCTGTCACATGTAGATAGTAAACAGAGACTCTGACGTCACATTCCAACTTTTATCACACTGCGCCCCCCGACTTTTTGCTGGAACTGCAACTCGCACCGCGTCACGTTAATTTCTGAGGACCTGCTCAGAGGACGTGTCAAATGGACACTGGGAATGCGTGGCAGCCATTATGTGCGCGCGTACGTGTTCTGACTGTGAAGTATAAACAAGCCCTTACACACTCTCTCCAAATGTGGTAATCAAATGGTGACTACTATCTGACTTTATACACCAAAAGCATGGTTTAGAACAGAAAATCTTATAAATCTACTCTACTGTATATATATAAAATCCTAAGCCCAAAAGTGCAACGATTATGTGCAACGATTTTATGTGATTTTTTATGTCACTTTTTTGTCATGCTTTAAATCGGACTTATTTTAAAACCATACATATATATGTTTGGTATCATTCTTTTCAGAATTTATCAAACTTTAATGTGATGCTGTTAAATTATAAACTGAAAACTATCAAGAACTCACGTCCTGCGAGACAAAACTTAACCAAGAGTGCCAAGAGATTTAACCACGCCCATGGCCGTAAATAAAAGACGAAGAGTAGGACAACTACTGTACAGGCTTTTAAATGTTCAAAGCGCTGCGCGAGATGCAGATCATGCAACACAGCAGCAGCAGCAGCAGCAAGCTAGCAGCTGATCGAGCAAAGAGGAGGTAAAAAAAAACTATTTGTTTCCCATTGTATCATCATTTAAGAGGGGGTTTCGGTGAAGCAACCACGTCTCTTTGGGGTGCATTCAGCCCTCCTCTTCACAAGGCGAGCAGCAGAAAGGCCGCACCTGGGGGTTGGGCGCTGAAGACGCCAGGGGGGCTTGCCCCCCTAGTAATACCATAAAAGGAAACAAGTAAACTGTCTCAAGGATAGATCAGACTTATAGGGTTAGACACAGAGCAGGAGCAGGTGGAAGAACCAAGACACGTCCATGACATGGGTCATCTGAGCTGCAATAGCATTACTATAAAAGCTAAGAACCACTTCACCATAGAACTGTGAAGTTGCTTTACAGCCAGGTTGTATGGTATGATTGCCCCTCTCACTTACTTTGCTTTTTGGCATGTCAATTAATGAGACTACTGTATAATAACTGAATGAAGGATCTAAAACCGCTCCTTTCCTTGCCTTGTTGGTCTATTCTGTTAAATCAGAGGTAGACAACAAGGGGTGAGCTGATTAGCAAGTCGCCATTGGTATGTATTGCTTTACCACCAGAATCATTCCCATGTACACCCATAGATTTGATTATATGTTTGCACATATCTAGCATAACTTACATAACATTCTCAAAAGTGGTATGTATTGTGCTGCTAGGAGGACTGCTGAACACAACATGCTTATAGTTTCCTGATCTCTTGTTCTTGTGTGTTGCTCTTTTGTCCAAGGCGGTTTTTTTTACAAGTTTGACTTCAGGTCAGTACACCTCAATAAGCAGTATCTCTTCAGCTTTCCTGACACTGCTGCTGTCTTAACATAGAAGTGCCCAAGTTTCCAGTGGCTGTTTTCATTGTTTTGTTCATTTACTACCCTGTTAAGGCAACAACAAACATTTGTTTTGTGCTTTACCTTTTGTGTTTCTCTCTCAAACACATCACACCAACATCTGCCTTCTCTTCACATTGTCTGCAGTCTGACAGCTCACAGAAAGTCGCTAACTGTCTTTTTTTTTGTTAATTCAGCCACCAAAGAAACATTCTGAATGTCTGTTCTAGTTTTTTTGGTGGAGTCGGCTCATTCTTATTTACCAACTGCACTACACTGTTCCTATTTGCCTGCACATTTGCTCATCATTTGTGTCTTTCCATCTGTTCTCTTGTTTGCGAAATGACAGCAAGTGAATTGAACAGCCCACTGATTTATCTTGCAGTAACTTTTTATAAGCATTGCTAGTTCTAATCTTGGCATTTCTTATATTTTATTCTTAGCCTTTGCCTTTCTGAAGATGTTGTGGTCTTGGTCAACGGTTCTGGGTTTGACCTGCACTTGCCCATAGCATGACACTCTGTCTATCCCTTTTAAGTTAGATGTTAGTTTTAGTAACAAACCCTGCTTTCTTTTCTAACTAAAATTTTGTTTAACTCTTGGGTACTTCACCTCTGCTACGTGCATATAACCTTAAATACAGAAATCATTGCTTTTGTTTCCTTTTATTTGTCCAGCTGGATTATAAAACATGCAAAGGGGTTTGACATAAAGTCATGGTGTGTTTTACTTTATGTGAAAGCACCCTTTTTTCTCGCTCATTATATTTATATTTGGATTTTTTTGTGTCAGTAAAATCTTAAATGTATCCCCCTGTGTTTACTATCTTTGAAATGATTTGTTAAACACAAGTTTAATGAGCATAAAAATGTTGCACAAAAGGCAATCATTAATCCAGAAAGTCCATTTTTTTCTTTCATTACGTATACATCTGTATTACTTCCAAACAAATATCCTTGCCATTCATTTTTAAGCTTAGCTAAATATGCATGCAATATTTTGACTTACATGGAAGTTTCTTAATGAGTGAAGCATTATAATAATTAATATATCTTTCAAGCACTGAATAACTTGTTAGAATGAAGCCTTTGCTGCATTCAGATTAGTATTGCTGGAGAATAGATTCATTATACCACCACAAAGGAGTCAGGAATCTTAAATAATTGTTTCATTTAGAGGAAATACCGTTATCTATGCCTTTTATGTAACACTGAACATGCCATAGCTGATGCAGTCACAATAGAGCAGTTTTGTTGATTTAACTACAGTGTAAAGAAATAACAAACAAGAAAGTCCAAAGCTGATTTATTAATAAACATTAAAAAATGTTTTCAAACACTGAAATATAGTTTTACAGGAGACTAAGTGTCTCCTTTTCAAGTGTTTGCTAAATATTTTTCAAGTGAAATGAGAGTATCATCTTGGATTTAGTCATACAGAATTTAATGCAAGACAATTTCTGGTCGGCATAATCTCTCTATCTGAGTGGTGGAACCAATCCTAACAGCACCGGGCTCATGGCAGTAGCCAATCCTGAAGGGGCACCAGTCAATCCCAGGGCTCACTCACGTACACTGCCATATTGACTATTAACTGGATTCTGTCTCAGGTCTGATGTGCATCTGTTTGAAATCTGAGAGGAAACCAGACACTCTGCACAGTGTCCATGTGGACTTCGGGTCATAATGAGAACCAAAGGCAGGTGCCAAAAGTGGCAAAAGGAAAGTGGTACCTCTTGTACCAACATACCCCAAAGTAAATTTTAGAAAAAAAAATACATTTCAATTGTAACATCTTCAAATATGTTTTAGAAAATATTATGTCTTTGTTGTCTACTGCCACCTTTTTCGATAAATTTAATTTATAGTCCTTCGTTGTTGAAGAACTTTCTGTACCTGTACATTTGAAACATTATCATTTGCATGAATGTGTTTATTTAAAAATATAAATAAAACATTAGAACAACTGTAAACCAAAGGAAGATATGGTCTTTCTTAAAATACTGTATGTCTGACATTGTTTCACATAAGCAACCATGACAGATTCTTCTGCTGTTTTATTGCTAGTGACCCACCTGAAAAATGATAATTTATGATGTTATTTTTTTAATTGTTATAGATGCCAATGACCTTTGAGAATAGCATGCATTAATTAAATGTAGAAACAGAAAATGGATCAATAATTATATATGCATTCTTCCAAGGATTTTCTCACTGACACACAGCAAGAATGATGTACAGTATTTCTTAGGCAGGCTCTTAATGAGAAAAAATTATGTAAAGCTAATTAGAGTAGCTTTTTGAAATATCATTGTATTGTATGTAAGGAAAGCATTAAAACCTGATTAAATATTGCAGTAATGTGGTATAAAGGACAGGCTGCTGATCCCATATGCAGTATCCTTGTTTTTTTGTAATAATATAAAAATACAAACCCTTCACCACTCTTATCTGGATTAAGTAGGTTTGATAATGGATTAATGTAAGGCGTTTGTGTATGGTATGTTAGTTATTAGTATATTGGTATAGCAGGTATGTTGGAAAGTTACAGGGGTCAACTTATTAAAAATATATTGCAAAATACCCTTTATTATTAGTAATGAAATACTTGACTAAAAGCCACAAGTCACTGTTTTAAAAAGCTTTTTTAAAAATACTGTTTGGCTAAAACCTGTTAGACTGTATAGTGATCTATTTATTTCATATAAAGGAAAATGCAATGATGTTAAGACCAAAATAATAATAAGCAAAATGATTTCAAATATTTTATTGGAGGCACTGCTCATAATGATAAATGCATTAAAATCAAAAAAAGTTGAAAAACAGTCTTTATGAAATCTCTGTGCACCTGAAATAAAGCCAAAAACACCAAATACATCAAAATTGTGCACTTATTAACAGTGGTAAACAAATCATGAACTCAAACTTTAAATTAAACAAAGGCTTGTGCCTTACAGAACACCTGCCTACCTGGTTACATTTTTTTAAGTTCTTCCAGAAGCAATTAAAGTGCCAAGTGGCAGCTTTAAGCTCATTCCTGGAGTCATTTACACCAATGTGCGGAATCACTTCCATAGTCATGGATGACCTATTTTTTCTGCATTAACACCACGCTAAAAGTCCTTTAGTGCTCCAAGGTATTTCTGCAATACAAAACTTCATAAGGCTTTAAGGAGATACCTTTCAATTGCAACTACAGGGGTAGATCACCTTACAAAGGCAACATGATCTCCTACACCTTCAAGGTGTGCTGGAAAGTTATATCCAGCCTCATGCCAGTTTTCCCACGACTAACAGCAACTAGTTCCTGAGCTTTAGAACATTAGTACATTAGAACAATCTAGACAAGAACAGGCCATTCAGCCGAACACCGGTCCTCACCAGTCCTATCCACTTAATTCTTCTAAAAGACATCAAGTCTCATTTTAAAAGTTCCTACTGTCTGTCATACTAAATGGCAGCTTATTCCAAGTGTCTGTGGTTCTTTGTGTAAAGAAAAACTTCCTAATGTTTGTGCGAAATTTACCCTTAACAAGTTTCCATCTGTGTCACCTTGTTCTTGATGAACTCATTTTAAAATAACATTCTTGATTCACTGTACTAATTCTTTTCAGAATTTTAAACATTTTAATCATGTCCCCTCTTAATTTTTTTTTGCTTAAACTGAAAACGATCAGCTGTTGTAATATTTCCTCATAATTCTTTTCCTGCAGCCCTGGAATGAGCCTAGTCACTCTTCTCTGGACCTTTTCTTGTGCTGCTATGTCCTTCTTGTAGCCTGGAAAACAAAATACATTACAGTACTCCAGATGAGGACTCACCAGTGTGTTATAAAGCTTCACCATAACATCACTGGACTTGTCCTCTACATGTCGTGCTACATAACCTAATGTTCTTTTAGCCTTCTTAATGGCTTTTGAACATTGTCTGGTAGTTGATAGTGTCGAGTTCACTACAACTCCTAAATCCTTCTCCTAAGATGTACTTTCGATTTTCAAACCTCCCATTGTGTTTTCACACCTAACATTTTTACTTCATACACGTAATACTTTACATTTATTTACATAAAATTTCATCAGTCACATACTGTATCTTCCCAAGCCTGTATGCTGTCCAAGTCCATCTGTAATGATTCAAAGGATTAAAACCCAACCAGTAAACAGTCAATCTCCCTCAAAACCTTTGGCATTTTTGAGATTTTGGGGTATTTAGTTTTTTTCTCTTGTGTTTTTTTTTTAATCTATAAATATTGATATCCCAAAATGTCCTTTCCTAGTGGATACCTACCTGGGTGTACAATCCTGACAAATCTCAGTTTTTTAGCGAAAATGGCAAATAGTGTTTTTGTTGATGAGTGAATAAGAGAGTGAGTGAGTCAGTCAGTCAGTCAGCTTTATATTCTATATATATATTGTAAAGAATTAATCTTGAAGAAAAAATTACTCCAAAAACAGATAAAGATTTGGGGACCATCCCCGTATATTGTCGTCAAGACAATAAAGAAAGAAACTGGTTCAATGACTTTTTGAGTACAAAAGAACGTTTTACTGTTGTCAAGATGGCATTTATATAGCACAATGGACTATGGGACAGGAAATGGTTGGCCGGGTGTGACGTTAGAGAGAGGAAGCGGAACCAACGTCATCAGGAGTCGACAGAAATGAAGATCTTGTGAAACCAGAAGTGACGTCATCGCGACCATTTTGAACCCGGAAGTGGAGGTGATTATTTTTCCTCTGATTTTCTGTTGATGAAAAGAGATTCAGGTAAGTACCACGTGATGACCCTCTGTCTTGCGATAATTCACTCACCTTTAGGCTCTTTGACTGCCTCCAACTCGCACGTGTGTGACAAAATATATATATATCTATATCTATATATATATGTATATATATATATATATATATATATATATATATATATATATATATATATATATCCCATTATCATGAATACCAAATTAAAAAAAAAATCAAAATAACAAATATTTTTTGTTGGCCCAGACAAACATTCATACAACATGATATTTAACAGATTTCGTTTTAATGAAATATAATTTTCAATATAACAAACATTTTTTTGACCAACAAAATGGCCACCAAAGATAATAATGTGATGCAAAAAATTCTTAATGGCGTGCCTAAACTTTTGCTGAGTCTTGGAAACCCTACAACAGGCTGTCTCTATCTTGTTAGCCCAAAAGAAAGTTTTAGTATATTGCAAAATTTCTGGTCTCAGGCAGTCTTGGTGAGGCTTGGCGAGAGTGTAGGTGCAACATCAAAGAGGTATAGCTGAATTCAATGCTCCACTGAGCATCCGCATGAGTAGTTGTGTTGTGTTTGGATACTGTACTGTTCAAGTTTCATAGCACTTATTAAAGTTTTCTATGCAATGAATGAATAAAGTGAGAAAAAAAGATACTAAAATATCATTTTCATTCTATATTCATACTTGTATTTCTATATAAAAAAAGTTACATCTAATGTTTAATTTTCAAGTAAAATATTTTTTGCAGTTTAAGAAGCGCTGTTTTTTTTTTATACAGGTATTGTCAAGCTTGTGTCACAGAGTTGCATTAGAGACAGGAAGTCGAGTCTAGGTTTCCAAGGAAAATACAGGTACTTTTTTACCTTATAGAGAAAGCAGCTACAGTCTCAAGACTTCATTCAAAATAAAAGCTCTGTTAGGAGCCGCAACATGGTAATCGTTCTGCTTTAGCTCCCATCTTCATATTAGAAGAACACCAGTGGCTTGCAATCACCACTGTGGCAGACTAGGAGAGTGTGAGGAAGAGCAGGTCAAAACCCGGTGTTAAATGTTCTAAACAGTGTACAACAAGCATGTTACACTGTCCTGATACCTGATCCTGCAGAGGACCACCAATTACTTTGTCCTTGGTTGATGTTTATCAGACGCAGCAGATCAGCTATGGAGCTGTCCTTGTGCCACTGCTGTTAGAGATGACAAATCGGTGGTGACCCTGGTCACAATAGTATACATATTTTCCTTATATTCATTATCATGAAATTTCTGTTATAACAAAATATTTTTATGGTCCCCTGAATTTTGTTTATGGGATTCTACCTGTATATAGCTCATCTCTGGCAGCGGATCAAGGAATTGTCGGGTGGAGGGGTCCTTTCATCAGATTGGCTAGCCCAGCAATGACTCAGCTGTAGAATGGCCAATAGGGGGAGGCAGTGTGATGGCTGAGGTCTCCAGGGGCCTCATGTATAACTCCGCACATAGAATTCACACTAAAACATGGCGTAAGTACAAAAGTGGAAATGTGCGTACACAGAAAAAATCCAGATGCATAAATCTGTGTGTACACCAACTTCCACGTTCTTCCGTTACATAAATCCCGGTCAGCGTGAAAAGTAACACACGTGCACTTGCCTGCCACCACGCCCCAACTCCTCCAAGAATTATGCCTCTTTGAATATGCAAATCGATATAAATAGCCCTTAAGCTCAGCGTTCTGTGAAAAGACAATGGCAAAAGCACGGGGGAAAATAGAAGAATTTCAGCGAATACCAAGTGGAGGCAAGGAAGAACATACTATTTGTTGGTTTAAACAGTGGTATAAACAACAAAAAGAAGTAGATCGAGTGACATAGAGTGTCGGAGAAATTCAAAAGTTCAAGTTCACAAAGTCGCACAGTGCCCGAAATAAAAAAGAAGTTATCAGATATCAAAGTCACCATGCAAAAGGCGAGTCGTAGCCCACTGTCTGAGAGTCATATGGAAGCTTATTAGGGTACAGAGAAAAGAAAAAGAAAATAGGCAAAGTGGGAAAAAAGCATGGAACTTTAATCTCAAAATTTCCACCTTAATCACGTAGTTTATTTTGTCATTAAAGTAGAACATCATAAACTTCGTCTTAAAATCTTTAATTTACTAGTTTCTCAAATACCATCATAACTAAAGTAGCACGTTAAATGCATTGTATAGCATGTGTTTTATGTGCTCTATGTGTGTGAATCACTACGTGATTATTAAACGGGCTTTCTCTTCCTCCGACAGAACACAGAATTCATTACATTTATGATATTACAGCTCTCTGAATAATTTAAATACTGAGATGTATACTTGATATCATTTTCATGATGAAAGGAATTAAAGCATGTTATTAAATATGGGAACACGGTGGTACAGTGATAGTGATTGAGCTGGTGCCCCATCCAGAGATTGTTCCTGCCTCCAGCAAGATGCTTGCTGCGCTGTGAGCGACCTTCGACGAAATAATTTATTGCAGCAGTGCTGTCTCTTTCAAATGTACTAACCCCCAATTTCTGTCCTTCTTTTTCTTTCACCAAATACCCGCACCAGTCCCAGCAAGAATACAGCACAAGGCAGGAACAGTCACTGAACAGGGCACCAGGTTGTTGCTAGCACTGTGACACCGTGTCCACACATGTTTAATTATTAACAATATAGATTATTTAAATGATGTTAACATGTTATCTGTAAAATGTAATAAACATATTTTGCTGCATATCATCTTAAAAATGATATCGTCTTCATATGTAAATACGCACTTTATAAAGTGGCTCAGGTTGTGCAATATTATAACTGTATCGCAAGTGTACAGTGAGGTAATTGTACTTATAAGTACAAACAGTTTTACAAGGAGCACTTGATGGACTGATTGAGTGCGTTTATAGTTCTTGGGATGAAACTGTTTTTGAACCGTGATGTCCCTACAGGAAAGGCTCAGAAGCATTTGTCGTATGAGAGCAGTTCAGTAGAATGTGCATGGCTGAGGCAGCGTGTGCTTGATGCTGTATACCGATAATTCTCTTTCCAATCAGCTGCTGTAGAGCTGTGATTCCACATTCAGATACAGTGGGATAAATACTTAAGAGTAACAACACTAAAGAAGCTATGGTATTTGGAATAGTTTGGCCATTCCGTGGACCATTATATTGTTACAGGTTAATTACAATCAGATGCCTTAAACTAATAAACAATATGCAGTTAATTTCAGTGTATTTGATAAAGCCGCGTCAGGGATGTGGATCTAAAAAAGAAATGGAAACCAAACAGGAACAGTAGCACTGCTTTGAAGCTGGGTACCACCAGTTTGCAAAACCAAGCAGAGAACCTGCGTACGGGAGGGATTGAGCTATCGTGAAAATGTGCGTGGCTTTATTCCAAGTTTAGTTTTTACACATCGCGATGTGAGCGTGGAAACGGGCGAACGCAACATTTTTGTGCATACGCACCATTTATACATGAGGCCCCAGGACTCTAAACAAATCCAAATCATATTATGTGATATCATTTACTGTTAACTTCTGCTCTTTACTTGTAATATTTTTATTTTACGACTATACTGTATTGAGGATTTGTTCTGTTCTGTGTATTGTGTTGTATTGACCCCCTTCTTTTTGACACCCACTGCATGCCCAACCTACCTGGAAAGGGGTCTCTCTTTGAACTGCCTTTCCCAAGGTTTCTTCCATTCTTTTTCCCTACTAGGGTTTTTTTTGGGGGGAGTTTTTCCTTGTTTTCTTAGAGAGTCAACCCTGTTAAAGCCCATTGTGGCACTTCTTGTGTGATTATAGGCTATACAAAAATAAAATTGTATTTTATTGTATTATGTGTGTGTATATATATATATATATATATATGTGTGTGTGTGTGTGTGTGTATATGCGTAGATTAACATCTGAACAGCCTGCAGTATACATTTTAAAATGCCTTTAATAATAACTTAAGCTCAGTCAGAGGCACCAAAGTACATTTATTAGAAATAGTATCAGCATCTTTTAAATTAAGCTTTTTATTTTTTCCTGTACAAACATCTTCATCCTTTGTTCTAACAAATTTAACAAAAAATCTCAACTTACTTTCTTGCACTAAATCAATCAATACCATAACTTCTATTATAGCCTTTCATAAAACGCAAAAATAACATTAATAGGAAAAACAATAACATGAAATAAGATAGTACTGAGGCTCTTGTGCACTATTTAAAAAAAAAAAACAGTTCAAAACCAGTGTTTTAACTAAGTAGTCAAACTGGACAGTGAAAACGATTTTGTTTCTTTTTACAAGTAAGTACTTAAGCATTCTAAAAAAAATGACCAACTATTTTGGAATTTTTAGTTTTTTGGTTTTGTACATGATATGAATTTGTTTTTGCGGCAGATGAAAAGACTTTTTTCTTGATTCAGCCACTTCCTTGAGGTCTACAATGGTTAAGTTTTCTCTAACAATGTTTTAATTAAAAGGGCATTTTTTTAACTGTAATTGTACAGTTTAGCCCTTCTACCATGCTGTTTCATTTGAAAATGCTGCCATTGTTTATATTCTTTTCTTGAGATAGTCAACAAAATTTTTCAAGAGTTTTTTCTTTAAATATTTAATGCTAACAGCTAGTTTACATGGGACAATTGATTTAGGTTAGTTGGCTTGCGTTCAGCTACCTTGTTACAAACAACATGACATTACAGCTCTAAAGAAAATTAAGGAAAAATCCAAACATTAATTGTACAGTTCGATTTCATTTCTCCATCTTTACTGCTTGTAATAATTCAAAACCTATACATATTGTAACCACTATGGGGTGTTGCAGCACCCCAAACCCCACACACAACCTTACAGACACATGTTCCAGTTTAAATAAAAGGTTTACAGTATTCTCATAAATACCTTTCCAAAAGGCTTCAAAAGTGACATTAACAAAATACAATTCTTCTTTCTCTTTTCTTCTTCTGCACATGTTCCAGGTGATATTTATCTATCCTCCACACTTCACTCCAGATCGCCTGGCTGAGATCTAGCGTCTTCTTTTATCTGTGACCCAGGAACATTTCCGGTGCTAGGGCATAGCACATTGGAATCACATCTGGGTTGAAAAGAAGACCCTGTGAATCCTGGCAGTTCCCTGTGGCAGCCACCACCAAACCCAACAGGGTTGCCCCACATTACTAGATGTCCCAGCATACCCTTTGGAAGTTCCATTTGGGAATCACAACCTTGGGGTGCTGCCATCTAGCGTACTGTGGAAGGATATTCAGGGATGCTCATTTCCCCCAGATCTTCCATTGCACTGTCCTCCTAGACGGGTAAGGATCCTTGTTCCACACTGGCTGGGATATCAGCCCATGTGTGCTGTCCATTATGATATAAATTGCATGATACATAATGTAGTTGTCCCAACTCTCCAAGAAAAACAGATAAATAGTTTCTTGAGTAAACCGAGAGAAGCAAGACAAAAGACAAAACAAAGGACAATAAAAATAAAATGAAACGACTGAAACCCAGACAAGAGGCAAAATTTACAGCCAAATAACAGGCAATAAGTTGACCTGACAAGACATTAAAATTAATCACAAATGTCAAAAATGTTAATAAGGTTTTATCCACAGTTTAGATAAGGCTCAGAACAAAAGGCTGACCTTTTATCCCATTTTCTGATTAATTCAAGGTCATGACCCTGGAGATCTGCCCCCTGGAAACGCAGGCCATGACCCTCACCACAGTATACAAAATGTCTTCCCTAACAGGAAAAGCTACAAAACCTCAATCTTCAGCCTAACTCATAACAGTAGTACTTCTGTCCTGAAACAGTGGCATGCATATCAACATTTTTTTCTTTTTCTTTAAACAAAGGCTACACATGTAAACATTTTTTATTAGACTTCAATACCCTTTGCTTTTGGTTTGGATAGTTCTGTTTGAGAATGGTTTTCATTTGAACTGCTTGATACCTCTCCAGTGACACTAAATAAAATGCATTCACACCTTCATGTCATTAACCAAGTAGTTCATTTTTCTATTAAACAGAAATCATTCTGTAAACTCTGTCAGGCAGTTCTTTATTGCAAGGGGAGCATGACTTCTATATTTGTGTGGGATGCCATGGAAGGGGAATACACATGGACACTAACAACAATGAGCTGCAGTCTGGGTGTACAGTAAATGTGCAGTTCTTCTACAGGATAATAGACTAAAGGCAACACATAGTGCTGGAAATGTTCATTCTACTGACCAAGGAAAGTGCAAGGCCAAGTAGGGGACATCAGAGATAGGTACACATCTCGGCTGTACGCAATCCTAAGAAAGAACGTATGGGACTATGCTATTGCTGCAAGACAAGTGGCAGCTGGTGAGCTGCCTTTGAGACTCAGCCATTTAATTACATACTTGGCTTGGGGGTGAATGCATCTTGGGCTGATCTTACTTATATTCTTTCTTTTGAAAACAATGACAGAATCCTTATGTTCTAAGCAATTTTGCTTAAATAAATTTCTTCCAAATACTAATTTCTTTTATTTGTTAAAGGAAAATGTAAATATTTTATATATACTGTATGTCATATGAAATGTTGCCAAGATATTTTTGTACATTGGATAGAGTTATCATTATTAGAGTTTTAATAAATTATATACATTTTTTTTCATATAATTTAAAATCAGAGCATTGTTTATATACTATATGGACCACTGACTGTTCCATTTTCATAGGTTTATAAAAATATACAGTAAATATTTTATCCTCAAAATTTTCCCTATTATTTAATTTACATTAAGAAGGAACATTATTTTTCAATTTGCATTTGTGAATGAAAAATCTTGTGAATTAAAGAACAATGCTGATGACCGTTTGTTGTATCATATTATTAGATCACCTGTAACAAATACCTAACATGAAATTTACCAACTAACTCCTTAGATTCTTTTCTAGTTGGGGAATACAAAGAAATGTCAAAATCATCTATGTAGCAGCTACCTGTAAAATCTTAACTTTTTCACCATCTGCGCTGCATCCTGGTGTTTCACCCTCTGGACCTCTAATTATAGGCTGCTTACTGAATGAAGTGCCTTTACTTTGAAACCTTTATTTTAACTCAGAGATACTGGCTTTACACTTTCACACACAAACTATATTTATTTACATCAAAGCCAATAACAGCAAGTAGCAAGTGAAACATAGAATCATGCGACCTGGGTGAGTTAAGTCTGTATGCACTCCCTTTAGCAACAGCAAGAAGCTAATGAACATTCTCAGGTGGCTCGTTTTTTTAGTTGCAGATTATATCTTCTCTATCAAAAGTGAAGACAAACATTTCTTTCTAAGGAAGAGACAAGATTTCATGAAAGTGAGACAGTAATTTAAAAAAAAACTGCAGGTCCCCCTCCCTTCATGCCCAATGAGCATGTAAAACAAGACACTGTGGCTTATTTAGCAACAGATTCACATCATTGCCAGAAGGGCATTCTGACATTTTATTTCTTATTTTGTTTCTCAAAATATGGATATGAATCACACACAAAAACAAAATGAAGCAGAATGTTACAAACATCATTATCACTCAAGCTCATAAGCAACAAACTCAACCCAAACCCTGCTCAAGGTATGTACCCTGGGACTCAAAGCTCATCACAACAACATTTATTTACATAGCACTTTCCAGTACAAAATATAATTCAAGGTGCTTTACAAATGGTAGTAAGTGGAAACAAATAAAAACAAGAATCAAATTTATTATACTAAGGGTCAGATGGTGAGTGAGGAAAGGAGAAAACTTCAATCATAAAAAAATCGTCTGGAACTCTGCAATAAGAAGTCCATCCAGGCATTGCTGGGAATTCTATTGTACCTCTTAGATACAAAAATAATGAGAGTCAACAGGCCAAACATCATAAAAGACAGGACCTTAGTGTTCTTCGTCATCTTTCCACCAGCTTCAGGGAATTTTGTCCAAAAGATGGTGACACAGGGCCGCCACCAGATAATGAGAAGAGTAAAACAAAACACAATGTGGCTAGTTACAAGTTTAATAAAAGGACAGGTGAAAGTAAGTAGGTTTTAAGACATGATTTAAAAAACTCCATCATTTTGTCCTGATGTAGGTAGATTATTCTATATTATTGGAGCATAGAAACTAAAAGCAGTCTCACAACTTCTTTTATGTTTTACTCTTGGAATAGCAAGAATAGCAGAATTTCAACATGTAAGGTTATGATTGGGGATATAGGTGGACAAACATTCCAAGGTATATGAAGGTGGAAGCCTATTCAAAGCCTTATTAACAATTCAAAGAAAAGAGGTCCCCCATGGAGAGAACACCGAGGAACACAATATTATTTCTTTTCACTGTTTTTTTTTTATTTGAACAATGCTTAAAATATTGAGTTCATTTCATGAGACTCAAAAATGTACAGCTTGTAAATGTAATTGCCGTATGTTATAAGCTAAACATCAATTCACTATATATAGCTTTTGATCTAAATCCTCCAAAACTTTTGCAATGATAAAAGATTTCATTTCAGATCAAAGTGTTAAATTCAAATGTGATTGAAGCTACCATTTTTACAGGATGTGCTATGGGGTAAAATTATATTTATACCCAAAAATCCCATTATTCCTACAAATTACCTGTTTGAATTGAAAAGATTTCAGTTTCCTCTAAAATTGTGTTTTGCAATGACCACCAACAAAAGCCAAGTCACTACAAAAAGAAAGGATTGATCTAAGGCAGAAATGTTTTACTTATGGCAAATTGTATATGGCATATTCAAGAGTGAGGAGCTCCAGTGAACTAATAATATTAGCCCCTGGTTAAAAAATACAAATATTGTATACAGATAAGTACTCAGTTGGTTACACAGTACTTATGATACATCTGAATAGATCACAGCACTATAACCGAAGCCCATTTTCTTGGGAAATTTCTGGGGCAAAGTTTGGTAGCACAGCTAGTTTAATATAATTTCAGTAATATGACACAATATATAACACTAAACAAGATGTTAATAGATGGTCCTCCCCCCATATTTTAGCTTGGAGAATTAACATTGTCAAAATGAATATTGTCCTAAAGTTCATATATCTTATTCACAGCATCTCTCTATAAATATTAATAAATCCTTCTTTACAAAGCTAGACCTCATTTATCTGGAACAGAAAATGGTCACATAATAAAAAGGCGACTCCACAGAGACTTAAAGCTGAAAGCGGCATGGCACTAATTAATTTTTTATAACTGGGCTGCAAACGTTTGTATGCTAAATCATTGGAAATTTGGAGAAATGTGCAAAACCACACTTGCTTGGTTAGTCATGCAAAGGACATCTTGTTCAAAATACAATTTGTATGTTTTACTCTGTGCTCCAATCAACACTAACTACTGTCAATTTACCAGCAACCCAATGGTTCACCATTTATTAAAGATACAGAACCAATATAGGACACATTTTAGGCAGAACAGCTCTTACCCGCCTCCTCTATATTCAAATCAATATAATTCAGTTTATTTTTCTATTGCTGTCGTCACTGAGTGCAGGCTCAGAGAACATTTCACAGGTGAAATTCATCTGCAAATTCTACAACTTACTGATTACATAATGGACACACATAAAGATACATACTGTATTTGTCTACACAGGAAGATAAAGCAGTTCCATACTGATTAACATAAACGGAATCTAACAATATTTGTCCATTAACATTATTATTGAACAATGGCCAGTGGACAGCAGAGAAGAGGAAAATATGATAGTAATTTACTGTGTGTCAGCCTTTTTTAACCTATGCAGTGTTGAAGCTCTCTAAGTCAATAGAACCTTAACTTTTAGTAATGTCTGTACTGATGATGAATTTGCTGATGCTGAACTATTAAGTTTTCTAATTTAATCTTCCAGTGAAAAACAATTCCTCCATACATAGATTCAACATTTTATCTAAAGCAACCTCTCCAACGTTCCTCACCTTTCCCCAATATCAGTCTTCGATATTATACTGGGTAGTCCTGATGAAGGTCTAGACAGCATATTCATAAACAATTCAACATATTTATAAAAAATTTCAAGTAATTTACCCCTTAATGATCTTAGGAAACTGTGAAACAGGGATTTGTAATCTTATACAGTAATCCCTCGCCATATCGCGCTTTGACTTTCGTGGCTTCACTCTACTTTCACTCACTCTATTTGTGAATTTCCCATTGGGATTAATAAAGTATCTATCTATCTATCTATCTATCTATCTATCTATCTATCTATCTATCTATCTATCTATCTATCTATCTATCTATCGCGGATTTTATATGTAAGCATATTTAAATATATATCGCGGATTTTTTACTGGTTCGCGGATTTCTACGGACAACGGGTCTTTTAATTTCTGGTACACTATTCCTCAGTTGGTTTGCCCAGTTGATTTCATACAAGGGACGCTATTGGCAGATGGCTGAGAAGCTACCCAACCACAGCGCGTATTATGTTTTAAATAAAACTCCTCAAATATATTGTGAGCACGGGGGCTGTTCGCACCCCTAGAGGACACGGACACTCCTCAAAAAATGCTGAAAGATTACCTTCACAGTGCTCCCTTCTTTGCTGGGCTTACATGTGGCTGCTTTGCAAGCGATATGCTTCTCATATGGTGCTTCGCATACTTAAAAGATCAAACAGCACGTATTGATTTTTGATTGTTTGCTTTCCTCTCTCTCTCTCTCTCTCTCTCTCTCTCTTGCTCTGACATTCTCTGCTCTTGACGGAGGGGGTGTGAGCAGAGGGGCTGTTCGCACACTGGCCTAGAGGATATGGACGCTCCTCTAAAAAATGCTGAAAAATGCTTGCTCCCTTCCTTGCAGCTACTTTGTCCGGCGGTGCTTCGCGTACTTAAAAGCCAAACAGCCCTATTGATTTTTGACTGTTTGCTTTTTTCTCTCTCTCTCTCTGACATGCTCTGCTCCTGACGCACACTCCTTTGAAGAGGAAGATATGTTTGCATTCTTTTAATTGTGAGACGGAACTGTCATCTCTGTCTTGTCATGGAGCACAGTTTAAACTTTTGAAAAAGAGACAAATGTTTGTTTGCAGTGTTTGAATAACGTTCCTGTCTCTCTACAACCTCCTGTGTTTCTGTGCAAATCTGTGACCCAAGCATGACAATATAAAAATAAACATATAAACATATGGTTTCTACTTCGCGGATTTTCACCTTTCGCGGGGTGTTCTGGAACGCAACCCCCGCGATCGAGGAGGTATTACTGTACTACAAAGACTTCATTTGTTCAGCTGAAACAATCCTCTCTAGGTCAGTGTTAAAGTGATATTCTATATCATCTGAAATTTATTTGGAATTAATTTTTCTGTCAAAAATAATATATGTTGTGGAAGAATAATTTTAGGGTATCAGAGTGTTCACCTTAAAGAAATAGCATAAAGGGTTAGTAAATGTTGGAAACCAGATAAAGGTCAAGTAAACAACAAAATGTACTGAAAGATAACTAAGTAGATGACTAAGAAGTCAGCAGATGTTCTGTAAAGAACCAGAATGGACAGTTGTTATATGCACAGAAATTTCAAGGGTGGTGGCTCAACTCAAGAGTATAAAGAAGAACCAGAATATAATATAACAGACTTTTATTTTATGTAAATCATTTGGGTGTAAACCAATGAACCAACAGAGTAAAATGTATGCATTGATTGACACTGTATGTAAATTTAACAGTTTATAAAATGAACCTCTGTCCTTTGTTTCTCTGATCATTCTGAGCATGCTGTAACAGACTGCTTTTGAAGAATGCTTCGTCTAAGGCATTTTGCCGAGGAGTAATTAAAAAATACAATGAACAGCTTTTCTCCTGCCTGATTAGTGAATTGTCCTGTGTGAGACTTTCCCGGACACCACCAGTCGGAGACCACATCTTTATAAAAGACACACGTTTATTAAACATTAAATAAATACAAATCCACACCGCACACAGCAATAATCACCCCAAAATCAAGTCTTTCTCAGTCCTTGGCCGCCTTTCCTCTCCTCCTGGGAGCTTTGTCCTACTCCCACTCCCGACTCTGGCTCACTGACTGTAAGGAGGAGGCCCCTTTTATTCCTGCCCGGATGTGCTCCAGGTGGCTGATGATGTCCATCCGGCAGCACTTCCTGGTGTGGCGGAAGTGCTGCCCTTTGAACCGGAAGCACTCCGGGCGTCCCTGGCCGATCCCTCCGCCATCTTGCCAAGTGTGGCGGAAGTAATCACATCCGGGTCTGCTGAGGCTTAAAGCGCCCCCTGGCGGTGGCCACGGTTCCCAATAGGTCAAATCCTCTTTGTCCCTTTTCCCGTGGTCCTATTTTTATCCAGGGCAGCTGCGCCCTTGTGCCCCGGAAGCTGTTAATGTCCCTTTCCGGTCCCTCCAGGCATCCCAGCCAGGTAATGACCGCAGTTATCTGTGACACCTGTTAGAGGATATTTCTTTCTTTAATAATATATTAAATTTCTACCACAATGTAGAAAAAGCTTGCTTTTCAAGACTACAAACTGCGAGATTACGTGAACTTAACAATTTGATCTAGACTCTTACCTTAACATTTGTCATAAAGCGAAATAATGACCAGTATCTTTTAAATCTATATGGGAATTTTAAAAAATACAATTTTGTTAAAAAATATGAGCACGACTCTGTTGTACAGACTGCATTTAATGTGTAGTTGTACAGGGTTGGAATTTGAAACCCCCATCCTATACTGTCCATTAAAGCACAGGCAACAGTGAAGAAAAGAGAAATAGCATTTGTACAAATTTTGAAATAGATTGTTTTATCCTGTTTAATACAAAATTGACTGACTCACTCACTCACTTATCAACAAAAACACCATTTATCATTTAGTTAACATGTTGAAATTTAGCAAAATTGTACATCTAAGTCAGTAGGTGTCTGCTAAGAAATGACATTTTAATATATCAATATTTAAGGGTAACTCACCAACAACAGAAAAAAATAAATCCCCCAAAATCTCAAAAATTGTGATTGAAAAATGTGACGTTATAGAATAAAGAAAATTAGGTGACTCTCTTTTATTTTTTGCTATTTGTTGTTATTTATTAATATTATGCAAACTTACATGCTCCGTGCTGAGCTGACAGAGGGCTTTATGCAAATGAAAGACACAGTGGCTGAGATTAACGGTAGAACTAAACAAGAGAGTGGACAGAAGACTGAAGAAGATGCAATATCCTGGACAGGAAAAGTAAGATGTTATCATGCTTTCCATCTACAATCATATGTGAAAAGGAAAAGAGAAAGTTTAATGAAGATCAGTGGTAAACAAGTGTTTTAAAGCTCCAGGGAAGGTACCAGCAGTGGCGGCTCGTAGTTAAAATTAGTGGGGGTGCTGCTCCAGAAAATTTTTAGCCTTTGTTTTAAAATTGTGTAAAAGGAAACAAACATGTATAAAAAGAAAATTTATTCAGAAACTTGATAAAATCCTAAAAGAACAAAATCAAACATTTCTTACTTACTCTATCCTAAATTGTTACAGTTCAAGCTTGATCTATTCATTTAAAAATGAAATCCATTCTTCTTGTTTTAATTTGCGTGAAAAGATCAATAATTTTCTCCTTGATCTCTGGATGACAACTGAGGAAATTTTTCTCCATTGAAAGCAGGGGTCTGCACTGCGGGAGCGACAGTGCTCTTTCTCCCTCACAGCCTCGCGTGCTGCTTCCTATGTGCACAACAGCCAAACACCACGCCGTTGGAACTGTGAAGCGCACAGTTCCATACAAAGATTTTTGTATCTTTTTCATAAACTGGGGGATGGCTGCTGACATTAAGCTTAAGGATTATATATTGTACAAGTATAAAGAAAGAATTAAAGAAAAAAGGACTCATTATATTAAATGTTATCGATAATATCAAGTGGAAATAGGGGGTGCTGCAGTTCCACAGTGCCTATACGCGAGCCGCCACTGTGTACCAGCTGCTGTAGTTGTGAGTGTTGAGAGTTACTTTCTTAGAAGGAAAAATGTGTGTTAGGAGTAGAGATGGAAATGGCAGCTTCAGATCCATGCAGAAAACATAGGTGTAAGCTTAATTTTTACTCCATGAGCTGCTCTATTGATACATTCCCATCTATGGACATTGAAAGGGGACCCCCCAGCCCACAAATAAAGTTGTTCACATTTACATGCCCATCTGCTTACTTCAGGAATGCCCACCCACCCCCACCACTCTTGAAAATTCTGTACATATTGTAGCCAATTGCACAGCACATTTGATCTGTGGGACTGAATCAGACACAGAGAAAGCACACTTTTAAACAGCTTCAAAGTTTAGCCATACAGAATCAGCTGCACTCAATAGCACATAAATCCAATATGGCTTTAATGACAAGTCACATTTTGTTCTTTGTACCCAGCAGGCCTCTTACGGCTCTGCTTCTGCCTCAGCTGAACACTTCCAATTCAGTCACCTTTGAGTTCTTTTAATCTGAAGAAACCACTGATTTTAGCAAAACAACTAAAAAGTTGTCATGTTGCTGTGTGTTTGAATAATGCTCCAGTACTCTGTCTTCAAATGCTAGAATAAAAGTCTCTTTGTTCAGTTCTCTCCTGGCTGTTTTTTGTGCAACCCCAAAGCCCAAATGCAATATACATTTGTACCTGTGGACTTTAAAGGAACACCCCGATCATTTAAGAAGCCTCCAAACCAAAGCACCAACAATTATTTTCTTCTACATCAAGCACTAGAGAAAGCAACCTCAAAATAGTAAATTCATTCCATTGGTAGCCTAAATGTGAATCCTGTGAACGTCATTGCTGTTTGTAATAAGTTAAAGTAAAAACACAATTTAGCATTAGCAGTTTATTGTCTGCCTAAATGCAACTTTGTACTTACAAATGATGATGACATAAACAAGCAAAAATCATAAATATCTAATAATAGTGATATACAATATACTCAAGTTTCACATTATTCTTACTGATTACCCATTTCAGTTCAAACAAATAAACCTGTAAAGTTGTGTTTTGCAATGACCATCAACAAAAGCCAAGTCATTAGGAAAAAAGGAAACGGATCTAATGCAGGAGTGTTTTTCTCATGGGCAATTGTATTTAGCATGTCCAGGACAGACCTAATATGTTATTATTATTTATTTGGCTGGTGTATTTATTTAAGGCCACTTTCAACATTTGAGATATAACTGGTTACATTTCTTTTGCTTCTCCAGTGGGATACAGGCAGATGAAGTGACTTGCTCATGGTCACTCAGTGTCAGTAATGGGATTTGAACCAATGGCCTCAGGGTTTGAAATCCTAGGTCCAAAATCCTACCCACTGCACCACACTGTCTGCCAATACAATTAGCCTTTGGCAGAAACACCACAAATATTGTATACATAAAATTACATAGTTATATATTCTAATTCATCTGATTAATTGATGGCACCATAACTAATGAAGTGATACTAGGTAACCCAGCTAGCACCTCAATAACAAAACAGACCATTTTCAAACATAATCCAATTCAGGGTTTTGGGGTACCAGAGGCTGTTCTGGCCATACAGGGTTAAAGGTCCAAGACCAATCCTGGATATGGTTGTGGTGCCAATGTGGAATCACCAGTTATCCTTCTTTGGGGAAGTGGGAGTAAAACTGAAGTGTCAGAAGAAAACACACACAGACACAGGGAAAACATCCAGTAGCAGGGCTTGAACCCAGGACGGTGGATCTATGTGACTATCTAAGCACTGTGCCACTCCACTTCTATGAGTAAATAAAAACACTAGCAGTGTAAAGGTCTTTGAAAATTGTTTGCTAATATAAATATGATCTGAACTATAAATGAACCCACTGGTGGTGTGGACAATTGAAACCTTAACAAAACCAGTGGTCCATGCATATTTTATAGTACTTGATCCTAGTGTTAATAGAGAGTGTGTGTGTTTCTGAGTCACAGTCCAAAATTTGTTCTCTCTGATTCTGGATATCAAATAAAAATAGTGTTGGTTTTGTTTACTATCCACTGATACAAAATTAGTGGTGCAAACAAAGTCAATTTTCATTGTTTGCAAGATAAGGGAATGGAGTGTGTCTTCCGTATTTCTAAAGAGCTTTTGTAAAAAGCTAAATTTCTCACTGGGGACAAATAAAGTCTATCTATCTATCTATCTATCTATCTATCTATCTATCTATCTAACAGAATTTAAAATGCAAAATGGAAGATCAGATTATTGGGGACTTGTTTACCAGGCTTTGTGGATCAGAGAAAATGAGTTGTGAACGCTATAGCCCTACTGTAAGTGTGGATGCATTATAGAATAGCATTAATTAAAATAGAGTGCATCGGCATACTGTTTAAACATAATAAAGGAGATTCTAAATAGTTTTCAAAAGCAAATTATCTAAATTAAAATAAGAAAAAGAAGATAAATCAATGATGAGAACAAATTTGTGTTGCACACCAAAAGCTAATTGCGCTCATTTCCGATCTATTTAGGTAACGTCTTTCATTAATAGCAGAAATTGATTTCCAATGTAGAAGTTTGTTAGAACATAAACCTGCTGCCCCTGCAACTGACCACTATCAGAGTATGAGTTCGCTCACTGGCAATTGCCAATTCTCCAGCTTTCTGAGGTATTTTCTTGAAAGTACAATGAAGCTCACATTGATGAATGAATCAGAAAGTATACAGTTTATACCACAATATGGATATATTATCACTTTGTAAATGATGGCCAATCTGTAAAAAAATATACAGCTTCCGAGACACAATTTATTGTGTACAGTGTTACATAACCTAGGGTATAGTATTTTTTTTAATATTCCCTAAAGAAACTTTTTTCCAGTAGACTCCTGAGGAAATATTACAGCAGGCATGGTTCAGATATATATTATTGGTTCTGGTTCATTTATTTTTCCCATCTCCCCAGTAGTCTGCAAGTACACATTCGTGCAAACATTCTTCATTCAGAGGACAAAACAAAACGATGCATCAAGAGCTCACGAGGAAAAAATCTGTCAACAAGGATGTTCTTCAGAGACAATTAAGAGTGCTGGCAGTCTGCCCAAGCTTTGCTCAGGTGAGGCTCTTAAGATGTTGACCTCACCTCCTTCAAAGAAACTGGATAGCCAGTGACCAGTGATTTATCCAGGGAGTCATTCAAGGTTTCACATACCATCAGAGTTCTGACAAAAGTGCATGTAAAATTCATTTTATGTAATCTGTTAACCCATCCATAAATTTAGGATAATGGTGCAATTCAAATGTAAACATCTCATTTTTGTCTCAGCTTTAATAGCTTTTTTCATTTTTATGCCAAATCCACAAATAATTTTTAAAGGAAAGTTACATTTTATGGTCATAATTATAATTTATTTGTTGTTCTGTGATTTTTTTATGTATATAAAAATCTCCTGATTAAGCAAGCCTTTCTTATCATTTACATTCTTTTCCTATTTTCAAATAAATAGGTTGCTTCTATCCATCCATCCATCCATTTTCCAAGCCGCTGAATCCGAACACAGGGTCACGGGGGTCTGCCGGAGCCAATCCCAGCCAAAACAGGGCACATGGCAGGAACCAATCCTGGGCAGGGTGCCAACCCACCGCAGGACACACACAAACACCAAGCACACACTAGGGCCAATTTAGAATCGCCAATCCACCTAACCTGCATGTCTTTGGACTGTGGGAGGAAACCGGAGCGCCCAGAGGAAACCCACGCAGACACGGGGAAAACATGCAAACTCCACGCAGGGAGGACCCGGGAAGCGAACCCAGGTCCCCAGATCTCCCAACTGCAAGGCAGCAGCGCTACCCACTGCGCCACCGTGCCGCCCATGGCAATAAGATGTCTTATAAAAATGTATTTCGTTTGCTTTTAGATGTTGAAAATAACTTTAGCTTTTAGAGGTAAAAAATAATATGCTCATCTTTCTTTGATGCATTCCTTCAAAATATGTAACACCCTATCAGACTATTCTCTTTTCTTTCAGTTTCTAAAATCTTTTTTTGCTGAAGACTGTCTTTAGGCTATAAGTCAGGTACAGCTAAGGTTCAATCAGTGAACCTGTGGGGAAAAAGGTTTATTAGAACTTTCAAGAACCTTATCTTTTTGAGTGAATATGATTTTTATGCTTCAAAATGTTTGAGATCATTGTGTCTGCATTTGATGAAACGCCAGTATGTCCAGGGATTCTCAAGTTCAGTTTGGGGTGACTCATAGGTTATAGTTGTAGGTTATCATTATATCCACTTTCACAATCAATTAGTAGGCCTTAATTTTAATTGAACAAAATGTTTAATTTAAACATTTTTAACCATTTTTTCTTCTCTTATTACATATTCAGAAACGTTTGGCAGATTGGACTTTATATTTATTGATAAAATTAGATAGGTAAGTATTTTTAGTCATAGCTTTATATACTGAAAAATCTCTTTTTCACTTTCATCTCTGTTTAGAGGGAGGCTTGATACTGTGATGGTTAATGCTTCTGCTTCACTGTTCCAGCATCCTGGGTTCGAATCCTGTGCCTAGTTGTTGTCCATGTGGAGTATGCATGAGTTTTTCCTTTGATTATTCTGATTTGCCTTACATGCTGACAATAACATACAGGTTAATTTCACTGGTTGTTCTAAATTGGCCTCTGTGTATATACCTAATTGGGCACAGCAATAGACTGATGACCAAGAATAGAAAGCACTAACCAAATAACTAAAACCCAAAGTAGGGGTGGGCGGTATGACCAAAATTTTGTATCATGGTATTTTTCTAAATTATCCCGGTTTCACGGTATTTGACGGTATTTTTTTCCCATGCATGAGTGGATGTGAACCACATTTTCCACTGCAATTACTGCAGTAGACTGGCTAAGAATAACCTATTCCACTGTCATGAGCATTGTACATTGTACAAAAAAAACATTTTAATGTGCACACAAGTACTAATACAGGTTTGAATGGCCCCATAAAGTGATGGTTTTCAAGGGGGTGGCACTAATGGAGAAGGAATCACATTGGATGACAGATGCAGTCAAAATATAGAACCTTTATAATGAACAAATTTTGCAAACAACTATTTTGACAACATATTTTCAACCATCCTATCATTAAACTGCATAATATTTAAACTAATAAATAATAACAATAAAATAAATAATAGTGCAACTTCCAGTAATAATAACAATAAAATAAACATTCCAGTAATACAGTGATACCTCGCTATATCGCGCTTCGCCTTTCGCGCCTTCACTCCATTGCGGATTTTATATGTAAGCATATCTATACTAATTAAAGGCAAAGCCCTCACTGACTGACTGACTGACTGACTGACTGACTCACTCATCACTAATTCTCCAACTTCCCGTGTAGGTAGAAGGCTGAAATTTGGCAGGCTCATTCCTTACAGCTTACTTACAAAAGTTAGGCAGGTTTCATTTCGAAATTCTACGCGTAATGGTCATAACTGGAACCTGTTTGACTGACTCACTCATCACTAATTCTCCAACTTCCCGTGTAGGTAGAAGGCTGAAATTTAGCAGGCTCACTCCTTACAGCTTACTTACAAAAGTTAGGCAGGTTTCATTTCGAAATTCTATGCGTAATGGTCATAACTGGAACCTGTTTTTTGTCCATATACTCTAATGGAGGAGGCGGAGTCACGTATTGCGTCATCACGTATTACGCCTCCTACATAATCACGTGAACTGAAAACGAGGAAGAGATTTACAGCACAAGTCAAACGCGGGAACGAAGGTAAATGATGTTAATTGTTGACTGTCTTTTAATACTGTGTAATTGTTGAGTGTCTTTTAATACTGTGTAAGCATACATATTAACACATGTGCAATTAAACGTGTGCATTTACGGGGTGATTTCTCAGGCTTATTTTATTAAAAAGGTAAATGCAAACTCTTTTCATTCTGAAAGGCACAAACCACGTCAGATTTCAGCCGTTAAACGCGCAAAAATGTCAGTACACCAGATAAATAAGCGCAACATATTATCAGTTGTATTGTATGCTTACAATACATATAAAATTGTGTTAATCGTTAACTAATATTATGGGATGGTGTTTTTCGACTCGCGCCTTGATTTAAACGATTGCATGTCTTGGTGGGTTTGCGTAGCTTATTGTCAATATCTTTACACCTCTTTTTAAGACTTAGTTTAAAAAGGTTTTCTTTTCTTCTTAATTAAAATTTAAAAGCAATACTTCACCGCTGCAAAGCCCCTCTAGCACTGACGTCCGAGGTTCGATTACCGTAAGCGAGTGCAGTGAGTGTGTACGCCTGATGAGCCAAGAATAAGGGAGAAAGACGTGTCGCGTACTCTTTGCATTATTTGACAGTAAACTATTTTCATCCATTCTATGATCTGCGTCTCACAACTGAAGGCACCGTGGCTGACGTTACCTGACTTGCTGGCCAACCATAAGCGTTACCTGGTAGGTAACCACCCACTCACTTCACTCCCTTATGGGAATCGAACTTCGGACGTCAGCGCTAGAGGCGAAGCCCCTAAAATTGTGCCACGGCGTGTGGTTCGTTTATTTGACAGCATGTAGATCGGGGTAATTACATTCACGGCATTCGTAGTCTGATTCACAATCTGATTGTATGGGTGGTTACCTACCACGTAACGCTTATGGTTAGCCAGCAAGTCAGTTCGAAGTGATCACTCGAGTGAAGGCAGCTTCACAAAAAAAACAGATCCTTAACAAACTGTTATTGGTATATTTTCCCTCAATTTTAAAAGGTTTTCTTTTCTTCTTAATAAAAATTTAAAAGCAGTACTTCGCCGGTGCGAAGCGCGGGGATTTGAGCGACTGACGCATACAGACATATTCATGAGTGCAGGTACTTCAGAAAGAAAGCACCGTGTAAACCTAAACTTTAAATTAAGTTCATAGACCTACAAAAGGTTGCCATGATTTGAGGCAAGATTGCTTTTCTCATGTACAACTATACGTTGCATTCTTAACAGTAAGCTTGCACAGCTTGGTCATATTACAACCTGAGTGCTGAACTGACAACATCGTATACAAACAGAACTATAACAATTGTAATAAACAAACAAACAAAAAAGCGAAGAACCCTTGGATTTAATAAAAAGGCTCCTTCCTTGGCGAAGCAAGGAAAAAGGAAGACCTTATATGGCGTTTGTTTATAAAACAGCGGAAAAGCTGTGTTAAGGCTGCTTCACAAAAAAACAGATCCTTAACAAATTGCTATTGGGATATTTTCCTTCAATTTAAAAAGCTTTTCTTCTTAATAAAAATTTAAAAGCAGTACTTCGCGGGGATTATATATATATATATATATATATATATATATATATATATATATATATATATGTATATATATATATATATATATATATATATATATATATATATATATATATATATGGAAGAGAAAGTCTGTGATACGGTTTGCATATTTGCAGCTGGAGATCCACGAAGGGAGAAAAAACGAATCACGTATCATAAAATAGTGTTTTTATTCCTGAGTTTTCAACCCCTATCAGGGGTCTTCATCAGAGGATAATGCTTAGACTTACAAGAATCAAAGGCAATATATAGCAACACATTCAGTGGTGGAGGTGACTAAGTCAGTATGATCAAGGGGGGGGGGGGGGGTTGTATAGTTTAATTATTGTGTACATGTCCTTCTTAAGTTGGCATATGCTGGATTTATGTCCAAGTGTCTGTTGATGGCGTTTTACGTTGTAAAAGTAAAATTTAAGGCCAGTACTAAAAGTGCCAGAGAGTTGGCCGAGTCTTGGCTATCAGATGAAAACGCCATCAACAGACACTTGGACATAAATCCAGCATATGCCAACTTAAGAAGGACATGTACACAATAATTAAACTATACAACCCCCCCCCCCCCCCCCGATCATACTGACTTAGTCACCTCCACCACTGAATGTGTTGCTATATATTGCCTTTGATTCTTGTAAGTCTAAGCATTATCCTCTGATGAAGACCCCTGATAGGGGTTGAAAACTCAGGAATAAAAAAAAAAAAAAAAAAAAAAAACTATTTTATGATACGTGATTCGTTTTTTCTCCCTTCGTGGATCTCCAGCTGCAAATATATATATATATATATATATACATTTATGTATATATAGATATAGATATATATATATATATATATATATATAGATATATATATATATATATAGATGTATATAGAGATATAGATATATACAGATATACATATATAGATATAGATATATATATATATATATATATATATATATGTATGTATGTCTATAAAATATATATATATATATATATATATATATATATATATATGTAAGCTTATAAGTACTGCCTTACTTCACTTTAAGAAAGGAAGATGTAATGATACTTGATTTAAACGATTCCATGTCTTGGTGGGTTTGCGTAGCTTATTGTCAATATCTTTACACCTGTTTTTAAGACTTATTGACTGAAACGGGCTTTCACAAAAAAAGTTAGGGCTTTGCTACAGGATACACCCTCCACAAGTTAAGCAAGTAAAAATAAAAGTGTATATTTCTGTTTTATTTAAACCTTTTAAGTTTGTATGCATAGCCCCATTTGGCTGTTTTAGTTTTTTTTTTTCTTTCTTCAGTAATATTAAATCTCCTTAAAGAAAAAGAACATATGCATTTTACTTTTTTTGTATCTCTTTAGTAATACTTTAGTGTAAAAGGATAACCAGTATTTAAACCTTTTATGTTACTTTATAAAGTTATTTTACACAATGTTGAAAAATTAATAAGAAAGCTACATATTTTGGCAGCTGCTGCTTTAATTTTCAATGAAATGAAAAAAGCTCTCCAAGAGAAAACCTCAATGAAGAAGAAACAGTTTGCACTATCTAAAAAGGAGAAACCCTCATTTATAAAGGTTTGCTGCAGATGACTTGACTGAAAATAAATTAATACTTCCTATGTGTATAATACATATTTATCTATTTTACTTATGCCTTTATTCCAGCAACTTGCAACATCTGAGGTACAATTTGTTACATTACTTTTGTTTTTTGCAGCACAGGCAGGTCAAGTGACTTCCTCAGAGTCACACAGTGGTGTCAGTACCAAGATTTGAACTGACAAGCTCCGGGTTTGCTGAAATATTACTGAAGAAAGAAAAAAAACAAAATCGTGCAAATAGGGCTATGCATACAAATGTCCATCCATCTGTTATCCAACCCACTATATCCTAAATACAGGAGCCAATAAGTAGATATGTATATATACAGTATATATACAGTATATATATATATATATATATATATATATATATATATATATATATATATATATATATATATATGTAAATGTATGTATGTATGTATATATGTATGTCTATATTTATATGTATATATATATATATATGTACATATGTAAATTTGTATATGTATATATATATATATATATGTATATGTGGATGTGTATATGTATATACAGTAATCCCTCCTCCATCGCGGGAGTTGCGTTCCAGAGCCACCCGCGAAATAAGAAAATCCGCGAAGTAGAAACCATATGTTTATATGGCTATTTTTATATTGTCATGCTTGGGTCACAGATTTGCGCAGAAACACAGGAGGTTGTAGAGAGACAGGAACGTTATTCAAACACTGCAAACAAACATTTGTCTTTTTTTCAAAAGTTTAAACTGTGCTCCATGACAAGACAGAGATGACAGTTCTGTCTCACAATTAAAAGAATGCAAACATATCTTCCTCTTCAAAGGAGTGCGTGTCAGGAGCAAAGCCTGTCAGAAAGAGATAGGAAAGCAAACAAATCAATAGGGCTGTTTGGCTTTTAAGTATGTGAAGCACCGCGGCACAAAGCTGTTAAAGGCGGCAGCTCACACCCCCTCCGTCAGGAAAAGAGAAAGAGAGAGAGAGAGAGACAGAGTTTGTTTTTCAATCAAAAGTCAATACGTGCCCTTCGAGCTTTTAAGTATGCGAAGCACCGTGCAGCATGTCGCTTCAGGAAGCAGCTGCACAGAAGGTAGCAACGTGAAGATAATGTTTCAGCATTTTTAGACGAGCGTCCGTATAGTCTAGGTGTGCGAACAGCCCCCCCTGCTCAATCCCCCTACGTCAGGATCAGAGAAAGTCAGCGCAAGAGAAAGAGAAAAGTAAGCAATCTAGCTTTTCAGCCATCTGTCAATAGCGTCCCTTGTATGAAATCAACTGGGGCAAACCAACTGAGGAAGCATGTACCAGAAATTAAAAGACCCATTGTCCGCAGAAATCCGCGAACCAGCAAAAAATCCACGATATATATTTAAACTAGCAAAATACCCGCGCTTCGCAGCGGAGAAGTAGTGTGTTAAAGAGGTTATGTAAACATATATATATACATAAACATATATACATATATATACATATCTACATATACACATATCTACATATACAGTAATCCCTCGCTATATCGCGCTTCGCCTTTCGCGGCTTCACTCCATCGCGGATTTTATATGTAAGCATATTTAAATATATATCGCGGATTTTTTGCTGGTTCGCGGATTTCAGCGGACAATGGGTCTTTTAGTTTCTGGTACATGCTTCCTCAGTAGGTTTGCCCAGTTGATTTCATACAAGGGACGCTATTGGCAGATGGCTGAGAAGCTACCCAACTTACTTTTCTCTCTCTCTCTCTTGCGCTGACTTTCTCTGATCCTGACGTAGGGGGATTGAGCAGGGGGGCTGTTCGCACACCTAGACTATACGGACGCTCGCCTAAAACTGCTGAAACATTATCTTCACGTTGCTACCTTCTGTGCAGCTGCTTCCTGAAGCGACATGCTGCACGGTGCTTCGCATACTTAAAAGCTCGAAGGGCACGTATTGATTTTTGATTGAAAAACAAACTCTGTCTCTCTCTCTCTCTCTCTCTCTTTCTCTTTTCCTGACGGAGGGGGTGTGAGCTGCTGCCTTTAACAGCTTTGTGCCGTGGTGCTTCACATACTTAAAAGCCAAACAGCCCTATTGATTTGTTTGCTTTCCTATCTCTTTCTGACAGGCTTTGCTCCTGACGCGCACTCCTTTGAAGAGGAAGATATGTTTGCATTCTTTTAATTGTGAGACAGAACTGTCATCTCTGTCTTGTCATGGAGCACAGTTTAAACTTTTGAAAAAAAGACAAATGTTTGTTTGCAGTGTTCGAATAACGTTCCTGTCTCTCTACAACCTCCTGTGTTTCTGCGCAAATCTGTGACCCAAGCATGACAATATAAAAATAACCATATAAACATATGGTTTCTACTTCGCGGATTTTCTTATTTCGCGGGTGGCTCTGGAACGCAACCCCCGCGATGGAGGAGGGATTACTGTATATACATACACACATCCACATATACATATATATATATATATATATATATATATATATATATATATATATACATATACAAATTTACATATGTACATATATATATATATATATACATATAAATATAGACATACATATATACATACATACATACATTTACATATATATATATATATATATATATATATATATATATACACTGTATATATACATATCTACTTATTGGCTCCTGTATTTAGGATATAGCGGGTTGGATAATGGATGGATGGACATTTGTATGCATAGCCCTATTTGCCCGTTTTCGTTTCTTTTCTTTCTTCAGTAATATTTCAGTAAACCCGGAGCTTGTCAGTTCAAATCTTGGTACTGACACCACTGTGTGACCCTGAGGAAGTCACTTGACCTGCCTGTGCTGCAAAAAACAAAAGTAATGTAACAAATTGTACCTCAGATGTTGCAAGTTGCTGGAATAAAGGTATAAGTAAAATAGATAAATATGTATTATACACATAGGAAGTATTAATTTATTTTCAGTTAAGTCATCTGCAGCAAACCTTTATAAATGAGGGTTTCTTATTTTTAGATAGTGCAAACTGTTTCTTCTTCATTGAGGTTTTCTCTTGGAGAGCTTTTTTCATTTCATTGAAAATTAAAGCAGCAGCTGCCAAAATATGTAGCTTTCTTATTAATTTTTCAACATTGTGTAAAATAACTTTATAAAGTAACATAACAGGTTTAAATACTGGTTATCCTTTTACACTAAAGTATTACTAAAGAGATACAAAAAAAGTAAAATGCATATGTTCTTTTTTTTTAAGGAGATTTAATATTACTGAAGAAAGAAAAAAAAAACTAAAACAGCCAAATGGGGCTATGCATACAAACTTAAAAGGTTTAAATAAAACAGAAATATACACTTTTATTTTTACTTGCTTAACTTGTGGAGGGTGTATCCTGTAGCAAAGCCCTAACTTTTTTTGTGAAAGCCCGTTTCAGTCAATAAGTCTTAAAAACAGGTGTAAAGATATTGACAATAAGCTACGCAAACCCACCAAGACATGGAATCGTTTAAATCAAGTATCATTACATCTTCCTTTCTTAAAGTGAAGTAAGGCAGTACTTATAAGCTTACATATATATATATATATATATATATATATATATATATTTATAGACATACATACATATATATATATATATATATATATATATCTATATCTATATATGTATATCTGTATATATCTATATCTCTATATACATCTATATATATATATATATATATATATATATATATATATATATATATATATACATAAATATATATATATATATATATATTTGCAGCTGGAGATCCACGAAGGGAGAAAAAACGAATCACGTATCATAAAATAGTTTGTTTTTTTTTTTTTATTCCTGAGCTTTCAACCCCTATCAGGGGTCTTCATCAGAGGATAATGCTTAGACTTAACAAGAATCAAAGGCAATATATAGCAACACATTCAGTGGGGTGGGGGGTGGGTGGAGGTGACTAAGTCAGTATGATCAAGGGGGGGGGGTTGTATAGTTTAATTATTGTGTACATGTCCTTCTTAAGTTGGCATATGCTGGATTTATGTCCAAGTGTCTGTTGATGGCGTTTTCATCTGATAGCCAAGACTCGGCCAACTCTCTGGCACTTTTAGTACTGGCCTTAAATTTTACTTTTACAACATAAAACGCCATCAACAGACACTTGGACATAAATCCAGCATATGCCAACTTAAGAAGGACATGTACACAATAATTAAACTATACAACCCCCCCCCCCCTTGATCATACTGACTTAGTCAACTCCACCACTGAATGTGTTGCTATATATTGCCTTTGATTCTTGTAAGTCTAAGCATTATCCTCTGATGAAGACCCCTGATAGGGGTTGAAAGCTCAGGAATAAAAAAACTATTTTATGATACGTGATTCGTTTTTTCTCCCTTCGTGGATCTCCAGCTGCAAATATGCAAACCGTATCACAGACCTTCTCTTCCATATATATATATATATATATATATATATATATATATATATATATCTAAATCCCCGCGAAGTACTGCTTTTAAATTTTTATTAAGAAGAAAAGCTTTTTAAATTGAGGGAAAATATCCCAATAGCAATTTGTTAAGGATCTGTTTTTTTGTGAAGCAGCCTTAACACAGCTTTTCCGCTGTTTTATAAACAAACGCCATATAAGGTCTTCCTTTTTCCTTGCTTCGCCAAGGAAGGAGCCTTTTTATTAAATCCAAGGGTTCTTCGCTTTTTTGTTTGTTTGTTTATTACAATTGTTATAGTTCTGTTTGTATACGATGTTGTCAGTTCAGCACTCAGGTTGTAATATGACCAAGCTGTGCAAGCTTACTGTTAAGAATGCAACGTATAGTTGTACATGAGAAAAGCAATCTTGCCTCAAATCAATGGCAACCTTTTGTAGGTCTATGAACTTAATTTAAAGTTTAGGTTTACACGGTGCTTTCTTTCTGAAGTACCTGCACTCATGAATATGTCTGTATGCGTCAGTCGCTCAAATCCCCGCACTTCGCACCGGCGAAGTACTGCTTTTAAATTTTTATTAAGAAGAAAAGAAAACCTTTTAAAATTGAGGGAAAATATACCAATAACAGTTTGTTAAGGATCTGTTTTTTTATGAAGCTGCCTTCACTCGAGTGATCACTTTGAACTGACTTGCTGGCTAACCATAAGCGTTACGTGGTAGGTAACCACCCATACAATCAGATTGTGAATCAGACTACGAATGCCGTGAATGTAATTACCCCGATCTACATGCTGTCAAATAAACGAACCACACGCCGTGGCACAATTTTAGGGGCTTCGCCTCTAGCGCTGACGTCCGAAGTTCGATTCCCATAAGGGAGTGAAGTGAGTGGGTGGTTACCTACCAGGTAACGCTTATGGTTGGCCAGCAAGTCAGGTAACGTCAGCCACGGTGCCTTCAGTTGTGAGAAGCAGATCATAGAATGGATGAAAATAGTTTACTGTCAAATAATGCAAAGAGTACGCGACACGTCTTTCCCCCTTATTCTTGGCTCATCAGGCGTACACACTCACTGCACTCGCTTACGGTAATCGAACCTCGGACGTCAGTGCTAGAGGGGCTTTGCAGCGGTGAAGTATTGCTTTTAAATTTTAATTAAGAAGAAAAGAAAACCTTTTTAAACTAAGTCTTAAAAAGAGGTGTAAAGATATTGACAATAAGCTACGCAAACCCACCAAGACATGCAATCGTTTAAATCAAGGCGCGAGTCGAAAAACACCATCCCATAATATTAGTTAACGATTAACACATTTTTATATGTATTGTAAGCATACAATATAACTGATAATATGTTGCGCTTATTTATCTGGTGTACTGACATTTTTGCGCGTTTAACGGCTGAAATCTAACGTGGTTTGTGCCTTTCAGAATGAAAAGAGTTTGCATTTACCTTTTTAATAAAATAAGCCTGAGAAATCACCCCGTAAATGCACACGTTTAATTGCACATGTGTTAATATGTATGCTTACAGAGTATTAAAAGACACTCAACAATTACACAGTATTAAAAGACAGTCAACAATTAACGACATTTACCTTCGTTCCCGCGTTTGACTTGTGCTGTAAATCTCTTCCTCGTTTTCAGTTCACGTGATTACGTAGGAGGCGTAATACGTGATGACGCAATACGTGACTCCGCCTCCTCCATTAGAGTATATGGACAAAAAACAGGTTCCAGTTATGACCATTACGCATAGAATTTCGAAATGAAACCTGCCTATCTTTTGTAAGTAAGCTGTAAGGAATGAGCCTGCCAAATTTCAGCCTTCTACCTACACGGGAAGTTGGAGAATTAGTGATGAGTGAGTCAGTCAAACAGGTTCCAGTTATGACCATTACGCGTAGAATTTCGAAATGAAACCTGCCTAACTTTTGTAAGTAAGCTGTAAGGAATGAGCCTGCCAAATTTCAGCCTTCTACCTACACGGGAATTTGGAGAATTAGTGATGAGTGAGTGAGTCAGTCAGTCAGTCAGTGAGTCAGTGAGGGCTTTGCCTTTTATTAGTATAGATTCTGTAGTACTAGGGTGTTGTACCGTGTTAGCCATTATGAATGTAGAGAAAAGCCAAGCAAAATGACACCTTCTATTGGCTAACTAAAAAGATTACAATATGCAAGCTTTCGAGGCAACACAGGCCTCTTCTTCAGGCCTTACATGATTACATCTTGCCTGAAGAAGAGGCCTGTGTTGCCTCGAAAGCTTGCATATTGTAATCTTTTTAGTTAACCAATAAAAGGTGTCATTTTGCTTGGCTTTTCTCTATATTTGATTCTGCAAGACATAGGGAGCCAGTGAAGGCGGAGCAGGATGGGTGTGATGTGTTCGCTGCTGCTGGTTCATGTAAGGACTCTTGCAGGCGAGTTTTGAATAAGCTGGAGCTGTGATATAAGATTAGAAGGGGAACCTGCCAGTAGGGAATTACAATAATCAATTAGGGATGTGATAAAAGCATGGACAAGTTTCTCAGCGTAAGAAAAGGAGAGGAAGGAGCGAACACGGGACATGTTACTGAGGTGAAAGTAAGAAAGTTTCTTAATGTGATTTATGTGGGTGGAATAAGAAAGGGAGGAGTCAAAAATGACACCAAGATTCTTTGCAGTAGAGGCAGGTCTGATGAGATCACCGCTAAGATGGACTGGGAAGGAGCTCATTTTATTAAGTTGTACTTTAATCCCAATTTGCAGGAGTTCAGATTTGTTGCAAGATGTCTGCCATCTTGACTTCACTTCAGCCTAGTAAATCACATTGTGATTGTTATTTTGATTCAATTCTACAGCGTTTGCCCAAGTATACTCCAACACCTTATCTTTGTTTGTACTTTCATTTACACATTGTATTGATAATGAGTATATGTTGTGGGTAACATGGTGGCCCAATAGGAAATCCCGTGACCTCCTTGTGTCTGTATGAGAATTCTACAGGTATTCTGTTTTACCTAACATATCCCCAAAATGTATCTATTTGGTTATTTGTTGATTCCAAATTAGAAACTGTAAAGGTGAGTGGATCTGGGACTCTGCCTTGTCCAGGACTGGCCTCTGCTATGGATTTAATACTATTGGAATGGGCTGAAGCCCCTGAGACCCTGAATCGTATTTAATAGGACTGAGAATACTGTGTGTTTCATTTTACTTGTATTATTTACTTGTATTATATCACTGTTACTAATTGAAGGAGTGCATGCAAATGATTTAAATATGCACACCATGACAATAAACGTAAACCTGAACTTAACTGGAATTATTTATTTTAAATTCTGTCATTTTAGTCATCATCTAGTTGCTTCAGGAAATACAAGATCTGTGATTTTTAGGTAACACGTTTCAGTTTTTTTATTAACTACTGGGGCTAACATACAATACAGTAAGTAAGTAAGTAAAGTTTAATTATAAAGCACCTTTCGCTGATAAGAAGGCATGAACAATTTTTTCCAGCTCTGATGATGAAACTATAGAACGCAGTTTTGAAATGTTTCATAAATGAAAGTAACAGGAACGAGAAATAGATTTAACATGCAAATTAAAACTTGGAAAGGAATCAAATATAACTTCAAGGTTTTAAACATTGGACTTAGCAGTCATGCAGAAAGATATAAGCGTCTGATTAGTCTTAGTGTCAGGGGAAGCCATAATCATGGTTTCCATTTTGCTGGAATTTAAATATAAATAATTGTTAGAGAGCTACTCTTTTATTCATAAAACACAATCAGCTAGGATGGACAACTTATCGAGCTAGTGTGGTTTAAAAGAAATATACAACTGAATATCATCAGCATAACGGTGAAAAGAGATGTCTTTAAAAGACTGAATGATCCCTGCTAAAGGAAGCATGTAAAATGAAAATAACAATGGACCAAGGATTGAGCCTTGGGGAACCCCACAGATTAGAGAAGCCGTGGCAAAAGAAAATTTACTTGTACTAACAGAAAAGCTCCTGTTCGATAAGTACGATGAAAACCAGTCTAAGGAAGAGCCAGAAATAGCAGCCAACTCTCTAAGCCAATTAAGTAAGGAGTTATGATCCACAGTATCAAAGGCTGCACTAATTTCAAGTCAAAGGAGTATGGAACAATTCCCTACATCAGAGACCATTAGGAGATCATTATAGACCTTTAAAAGAGCAGTCTCAGTGGAGTGCTGCTTTCGAAAACCAGATTGTAAAGGATCAAAAATCCGTAAATTTTGTAATAGAGATTTAAATTGGATTTCAACAACCTTTTCTAGTATTTTACCAATAAATGGTCATTTTGAAATTGGAAATTGCACACAGAGCTAAAATCGAGGTTAGTTTTTTTAGTAAATGAATTACCTTGGTGTTTTTAAAATAGGAGCTATTGATTATAGACAGCAAAGATGGACTGATGCTTGTAAAGGCCCCAAGTAAAACAAAAGGATATAATATCTCCAAAGAGGATGATGCAAGTCAAAATATTGCCAAGTATTGTAAATAAATCTTTATGTGAAATCCGAGAGAACAAATTAAAAGACTCTGAGTGACAACATCATATGGAGAGGAACTTATTCACAAAATGGTTATGACGTATTGCAGTCATCATCTGAGAGAAGCAAAACATGCTGGGGAGAAGGTATAACAATGTTGTTATTGGTATTGAATAACTTGGGATTTTTTTTTACTATGTTATGAGTTATAAGATTAGCAACACAGTACATATTAAAAATTCTCAATGACTCATAACACCATTTAACAATACAAAAAGGCAGAGCAAAACTTGAGTCAACGGGGTCCTCTGCATCTGATCCAGTCAGTCTTTGTTCTCTTTTGGACCTTCTAATTAATAAGAACAAATGTCTGTGTCTTTCACTCTCTCTCTTCCCAAAAAAATGTTATCTGTAAACATCACACTAATAAAGCCATTAAGGTCAAGAGAGGAAGGAGTATATTAAAATCAGCTCTTATCTTGACTGGAAAACAATAAGGGTGATTTACAATCATAGTTAATTCTTAGCTCCAGTAATAAGTAGTGCTGTTGTGATTTGAATTAACCGTAGTGTAGTAAGTGAATGATTCAAACAGCTTGACCATGAAGCATGACAGTCAATTCTATTTGAGACAAATGAATCAAGCAGTCCTTCAGTGTCCAATAGATTAGAAAAATGCTTGAGGAAGCATTGGAAGACTGGTTTTAGAACATCCACATCTATAAGCCTATATACATTTTGATTACTGAAAGTTAAATCTTTGTCAAGACTGCCTAAATTCTAATGGTTTAAGCAAAACTCAAAATGCAATGTATTTGAGTCAAGGATATTCAATGATGCCTTACTAATAATCTATTTTTTGTGAATTTGAACACAATAATTATCATTCATTCTCTGTTTTACAAATATAAAGCAATTAATTAATGATGAAACTGAAGAAGGATTGTTGAGCTTAAAGGATAACTGCTGATGACACATTAAAGTTACATCTTCTAATGGTAAAATATGTGTCATAGAATAAATTCCAAACCAATAATATCCAAAGCCAAGAAATCACACAGAGTCCAAAAGCCTTCTGGTTTCAATTTTGACTTTTATTAAAGATAATAAAAAGCCATGCTCTGTCTGTGGAAAAAGCCACTATTCCTGAGCATGAAGACATTTTTATACATAGCTTAATATAGATAAAAATTTTGATATGCCTGCTATATTAATGAGCAACAGCTAATGGCATTTTGCCACCTTTGTGCGATCGTCCTTTGGTCATGCCCACTTTAGTAGGTTATGCCCATCATTATTCATTATGCCAATAGCAAACACCTGTTTGGTATTTGTCCGGTATGCTTTTTAACCACGTCTCCTTATTGCTAATCCTCCACCCGGTCTTTGGCATCGGCTTTCAGGGTGTCATTTTTACATTGATGGAGTGATTACATATCAGACTCCGTGCATATCTGTGCATACCAGTGTTTTAACTGTCTAAGGCTCAGTGCAATTCAGTGCTTAATAGTGCTTAAACTATATTAGTGGTGAGATTACAATATACTTTAAAAATAATAATGTCTTCTAAGGTATAGAATTACATAGTAAAACAAGTGCTTAATTAAAATAAGTGCTTAATCATATTATACATTCCAATATATTGTATTCTAATTATCCAGTGAGTGATGGTATAAAAAATAAACAGGAAATATTCATGTAGATATATTTCCATACATACATTAGATAGGTAGATAGATAGATACTTTATTAATCCCAAGGGGAAATATAAAGAAAGAAAAAGACACCATGACTAGTGTGGACAGAATGAGGTACAGTCTTCACATCTCTGTACATACTAATAATGACTTGATAAATATTGTATGAAGTAAACGAACTAAGTAAGACCAGCTAACTTCTTAAGCTTGTGTAGAAGAATTCTGTAATCAGTATCATAATAACTGTGATGTTTCCTGCAACTGATAACATAAGAATGTCATTTACAATATGAAACTGAGGAGTTTTTCAAGATAAGATAAAAAATGTATGGTTACAGTGTTCTCTAAAACATTAGAAAGGAAAAGTAAAATGGAAGGTGTTCTGTGATTCTTCAAAAAATCTTCAAAAAAATCAGATCTGATTAGGACTATTTTAGTAAATGTCTAATGAAAATTAATTTACTGAATAATGATATAATTGATTATGTCCTATTTTTAGAGTATTTGGAATTATGACTCATTTTGGAAATTGGACGCATGATTCCTTGCTCTGTCATCAGTTTAAATTTACTATTGTGCTTTTTGCAAAGGGACACATGCTATAGTTAAGTGTTACTAGGTATGGATGCTAATTTTAAAAATTGTTTGGCACAGCAGGTTTTCTAACAGGGCAGGGCATAGCAACAAAACAAACATAAAGTAATGGTTACTCTTGAAATAAATATAAAATAAAAAGTTAAAAGAGTACCAGAAATTGACAATGTGATTTGAAATAATTCAATCAGTTATTCAGAAAAGGGTTAGTCGCTCATTGATTCTTTATTAGGAAAATACATATTTTTCCAGTGTGCCACAGAAGCACCTACTGTGTTAAATAAATAGTAACCTGTCGCTTACCATAAATTTGGAAGTCTGTCAGGCTTCATGCCACTTACTGCTGACTTAAATAGTAATTAAGATTTTATTTTTACCTTTAGTTAGACAAATTGAAAAGGAAGCAGGTAATTATATAATAATCAAAAATCACTCATATTTAAATCTTAGTTCCTGCTGCAGGAAGCCTGTTTTAAATAATGTGTTTTCAAAACACCCTTAAAACTCTGATTATACAAACATCTGATAGAAGCAAATGTAACAATCACAAGACATGAAATTTAAAACTGACTCTGCAAAAGTACAAAATGAATATCATAAAATGTTATATAAATATAAAATATATTAAAGCAGGATGACAATGTAATGTAAATATCTTATAAAAAAAAGCAAGCAAGCTTTTTCATTTAGTTATTTCAATAGCAAAATGAGCAAGTATAAAATAATGCTTTTTTCATAGGATTTTGGGGAAAGTAGCAGGGCAGTAATTGTCCATGCAAGTAACAGAATTCAGAATTACTCTGTAGCTAGAGAACATGTATCCATCTGTCATAGTGCAAACATCAAACACTAAAAAACTAGCAAAAATCTAGCAGGAACATTGTCTGTGGAACACCATGATTGATTGGTAACATCAAAGTAAACAAAATCTAACACCAGGGTATTCGTAGGACGGCTTTCAGACTACACTAAGTGTTTTGGTCTTTCCACGCAAGATAGCTGACAAATACTGTACAGTTAAATGCCAGAAGCTATTAAAATAACCTTAAAAATAAATTTGCATTGCTCTGATGAAAACCTACATCCATTTATGAATATAATAAATGAGCTGTGTAATCTTACATAGTCACTTGTGTGTATCAATTCCTATACATAAAAATACTTTAATGGTTAAAACTGAACAGATGTATTTATGTTTATATTATTCAAACTAGTTAGGTTAGTCTATACATGTAGTATCTCACCAATTCATTTTCTACTAATTAAAAAATATTTAGTTTTGTTATATTATAAATTCAGTTTTGTGAAAAATGACTCATATATTCTTGGAATGTTGACATTTAAAAATATTCAATTAAGCCTAACAGCAACAAGCAGAAATATCGATTATTACTTGTATTGTGTTCATCTCACAAGTAACGTCAACTGAAATTATAATCATAATAGCTTAGCTATTGAAAAACTTTATGTAATTGTCACTTAAATATATTGATCACTACAGAAATTGCTGTTAATTCAGGAAAATTAAGAAATATTTCTAGTTAAAAAATAAAATTTGCTGCTCAACTTGTCTATTCCTTCTTTTTCTTCAAAATTTGACCTTGGTCAGTGTTGTCTTTGAGTTTTATGTGCTGTTTCCTTTTTTCTTTTAGACTAGTTAATTTACACCTAGATAGATAGGTACTATAGATAGCTAGAACTTAATTTGTCTGCAGGGGAAAATTTGGCTTTTTACAGACGCTCTTTAAATAAAAAATAAATAGATAAATTAATATACATTCACATAGTACTATACTACAGATCCTTTTATGTGTTCCTAAGGCACGATGCAAACTCCGAGGTGATTGGGCTTTTTCAGTTGCAGCTCCAAAACTCTGGAACGATTTGCCATTGCACGTTAGGCAGGCTCATTTACTTGCTGCCTTTAAATCTTATTTAAAAACGCACTTTTACTCCCTGGCCTTTAACCCAGTATGATATGTTGACTGTCTGTGTATTTTTTTTTTATTATGAATCTCTTCAACTCTTATGTGTTTGTGTGTTTCTGTTCCTATTCCCTTTGGTTATTGTTTGTCTGATATGTTGGGTTTTTATTGTTCAGCACTTTGGTCAGCCTTGATGTTGTTTTTAAAGTGATTAATAAATAAATAAATAAATAAATAGTCTGAACACACACCAGAAAGTCCAAAAAAAACGAAGAAAAATCAAAAAAGAAGGAAAACATATGACTTGGTAGTCACAGTCACGGTGAGGCATTATGCAGACGTATTACTGTTGGTATAAAGGAGCCCCAGTAGTGTTTCTTGACACACTTCTGCTGAATGGTTCATTGGCTGAAAGTCCTCAATGTTAGTGTGTCAGAGAGGAGTTGTGCAGCATTGTCCATTGTAGCTGCAGGTGCGTAAGGCAGGATTAAAGCACGGGTAAAACACGTGCCAAAAGAAATCTCTCAGTCCATAAGATCATTTTAAATGATTTAGTGAAAATGCAAAACAAATAGTCCACACAAGAATAACGAAAAAAGGTTGTTACACACGTAGAATAAAAGGCAAAAAATTTGAAAAAACATATCTTCTCTAAACTTAGCTTTTCTTGTCAAACTTTAGTTGTTTCTATACTTAAAGATGCTTTACTTCTTCAGTACGATTTAAACGTACAGCGCTGTACATTCAATAGAGCACATTGTCTTTCATGTTACTGGGCACGTAAAGCACGGTTTAAAATCATGTGCCCTCCACACATTACACATGACAAGGCAGGTCACTATATATATTATTATTATTATTAAGTATAATGTATAGTCAGAGAGGCTAGAAATAGTTAGAATATACCAATGCAATTCAACTTATGGTAGTGGTATGAACCTCCCATAGACTATGCACTAATAACTAGCAAATGGCTCTTACATCCATAAATCCATTAATTCCCTCCTTCACTACTACTTCCAGGGGGTCCAGAGTGTGTCAAATAACCGAGCTGCCCTTTTAATTAGCTTGTGGATTCAGTGGGCTGAATGTTACCAACCCAACACATCACAGTGTAGAAAATCACACTGGTCATGACAGAATTATAGAAGATGTGAATGATGTAATTTCCCACATTAAAGGAATGCAGTCTCCTAAGGAAAAAAAGCTCGTTCTGCCCTTTCTTATAAAGTTCCTCTGTGTTCTGAGACCAGACCAACCTGTCATTAATGTGCACACCCAAGTAATTGTAGGAGGGGTCCACCTTGACATCCACCGGACATAGAGGCTCTTTGACAAAAGTTGATAACTAGTTCAGTTTTTTTACTGATTTTAAGATACAGACAATTCTCTTTGCACCAAGAAACAAAGTTCTCCACCTGACTCCTGTCCTTTGTCTTCTTCCCTTTATCAGCACACCCCATAAGTGCAGAATCATCTGAGAATTTCTGCAAGTGACATGACCTGGTGTTATATTTATAGTCTGAGCTGTACAGGGTGAAGAGAAAGGAGACAGGACTGTTCTTGTGGTGCTCCAGTGCTGCTCACATCCATGACAGAAACATGGTCCTTGAGTCTCACAAACTGAAGTCTGCCTGACACATTACACAGGAACACTATGGGCTCAACCACCTGCATATCTCTTGAGTTTACTCCTTAACAGGGATGGCTGGATGGTATTGAAGACACTGGAGAAATAAAAAAACATAATCCTCACAGTGCTGGCAGTTTTGTCCAGGTGACAAGCCTTGTGGAGCAGATAGATAATTACATCCTCCACTCTAATCTTTGTCTGATAGGGAAAATGCAGTGGGTGCAGGTGGTCAACCACAAGACAAATAATATAGTCTCAGACCAGTCTCTCAAAGGTCTTCATGATGTGATCTGCATTTAATCCTATATGTGTTTTATGATTGTACAGTGTTTTTGTATTATTTTATAGTTAGTTTTGCATTTTTCAACACGTATGTAATTTAACTGGTAATATTTGAATTCCAATTATGTGCTAAGCTGTTACTTCTAAATTCATTTTGGCAGAGTTAAAAATTATTTGTGTCTTTATTTTATTGTACCATCTTTTTGTTTCCCATGGGAAACATTTTAAGAGACTGTTTGTAGTTGCTAATATCATTGCTAGAATATTACAATGGTAAGTGTGTAACAGGTGACATTGCCACTGAAACAGTGTAAAGGGTGGCCTCATGCACATCTAGGTTGTAGAAGGCTTCTAAGAGAGTGTGTTTGTAATAGAATTTAGGGCTAAAGCTTGCTTCTACCAACAGATTTTGAGTTTTGATAAGCGTAAAGGCTAATCGTTTGTGTAGTAAAGTGATGTAGTACTTACATAATACCCGTATGTTTTAGTTGGGGAACCAGAAATGAAAAAGGGTTCTTGGGGGTTTCATGGTAGCATGTTGGTAGTGTGTTACTGTACTGTTCAGCTTGCTAAGAAAGACAGTTATTGCTTCCTCACCTGTTTCAGCGTCATTATTTGGAATTAACTGGAGATACAACAGTTTGATTTTTTGATTTTGATCTTTCACTTTGTTTTAACTTTTATGATTTTTGTCTCTCTCACCTCTTGGCCCTTTCCCATTAAAGAAAAAGTGCCTTGTCGATTGTGGCAAAACATTGTGGAATTATCCCAATAAATGACCAAATACTCTTTTCTGAACAACATAGATAGTGTTACAGGTATGAGTGAGTGTCAGGTAACAGTGGCAGCTGTTTGGGAAGTAGGTGAAAGTGGTTGAGGTCCTAAGGATTTCTATAAAAATGCAATATACACTAAAGATAAATACAATGGAACAACAGGAAAAATAATTCCCATTTCCTCAAAATTAACTGGCAGACATAAACACCTAGAAAATTAGAAGCCAATCAATTTCCTCTTCAAACTATCTCCATCCTGAAAGAAGGTTGTTGTGCTCCTGTAGAATTATCAAATTTTTTTTCTCTGTTACATTGCTTTTGTTGTTTGTAATAATGGTTGTGAAAAGTTTTTCTCATGTTTTTCTCAAAGTTTCTGATACAACAGGCCTCTATGGGGATCAATGCTAAACAAACAGCAAACAATATAAAAATGTAAAATATTTACTTGTTGTATCCAGCAAGGGGTGCTCTTTATCCCCGGGATGTGTTTCTTGATGCAGAATTGACTAGAACTAATGCCATCCCTTTTGTACCCATGGCAGGAAATAATTACAAGAGAGAAATATAGTACAAAAAGGGATTTATGTATTTAACTTGCTTTAAAAGATAACATTCATTCCCAGAATATAATACACAATCCTGTATACATACATATTCAGGCGAGAAGTAAAGGGACATCACAGCCAAGTGGGAGAATGCTGACACACAGATATCCCATCCAGCGAGGAATGTCGGCGGCATGGTGAGACGCTTCTGACGTTGTGCTGGATCCTTGTCATTATAAACACTTACATAATTACATATTCATAGAATTCATGGGCAAATACCAGAAGAACTTTGTGGTTATTAATACCTTCACAGACTTTGGGTTTTTTAACTATATTGGTCAAGCAGACATCAGTACCTTTTATAATAACCTGCTTGTGTCCTTCACATGTTTTCTGCCTTACAGCTGTTTCCCTGACAGTCTACCTCTCTCAGCTGAATTGTATGGCATAAATTCCACAAATTACATTTGGCACGAATGACCTTTTTGCTACACTTCTGTAACATATAACCCATCAGTCTAATATCCAGTCCTGTGCTCATAACATACCAAGAACATTTATTTTGACTGAAACAACTTCATGAAGCTATGTTCCAGTAAATAGCCTGTGTAAAACTCACTGTTCTATATAATATGTTCCATTCAATATTTATATAGTTGTCAAAACAGATTGTGATACTACCTGAAAATACTTTTTCTACATGGCATTGTGTAAAAAAAAAAAAAAAAAAAAATAGTAGATACTCGCATAGGCATACCAAATAGTGCCAGGGAAGGCACTCAAGGGCCCATTTAGTTACATCAGTTACAGTGGCATGAAAAAGTTTGAGCACCCTTGCTTAAAATATCTGTTACTGTGAATAGTTAAGTGAAGATGAACAGATCACCAAAAGGCAAAACATTAAAGATGACACATTTATTTTCAGCATTTTATATAAGAGTAGTGTATTGTTTTTGTTTTGTACAGTTATACAGTGAAAAAAGGAAAGGAGCATCATGCAAAAGTTTGGGTTCCCCAAGATATCTGAGGTAAGTAAGATTTAGCGGACTCTGGAGTGGTGGTGCACTGTTCTACTGTGCAGCAGCACAAGAACAAATATGACCTTCATGCAGCGAGTCAGCAAAGGAAAACCTTTCTTGTGTCCTAGCCACAAAATTCAATACCTGAAAATTGAAAATGAACATTTAAATAAGCCTGATGCATTTTGGAAACAAGTCCTGTGGACTGACAAAGTCAAAATATAAATTTTTGATCACAATGTGTGAAGATATGTTTAGAGAAAAAAGGGTGCAGAATTCCAGGAAAAGAACACCCCTCCAATAATTAAGCGGTGGGGTGGATCAGTCATGGGCTTGTGTTGCAGCCAGTGTCACAGGGAACATTCCCTCACTGCTAGGGGAAGAATGGATTCAAATAAATACCAGTAAATCCATCCATCCATTATCCAAACCGCTATATCCTAACTACAGGGTCACGGGGGTCTGCTGGAGCCAAACCCAGCCAATACAATACCCTGGGCAGGGCATCAGCCCACCGCAGAATACCAGTAAATTCTGGAAGTAAACATCACACCATCTGTAAAAAAGCTGAAGTAAAAAAGAGGATGGGTCCTACAACAAGATAATGATCTGAAAAACATCTCAAAATCTACAATGGAATACGTCAATTGAGGCGCAAACCGATGGTTTTGCCATAGCCCTTATAGCCCCCTGACCTAAACATGATTGAAAAGTAATTGATATGGAAACATAAGCTATTAACATCATCCCTGCTGACCCAGCATTCACTATTGTTCATTTCTTATAACACTGCCAGCAAATGTGAAGTTGAAATTTGCAGTTGTGCCAAGCGTGCATAGTAAACAGTGAGTGAAGCATGATCAAGCTTTTACAGGTTATTATACTAGTAAATGCTGCAATATTAACTATAAATAAAAACTATTAAACAGGTATTTTAGAGATGTGTAGTAAAAAATGAATGTTAAACATGGGTGAATCTAAGATTGCTGCTAAAAACTCATTATTTTAACATGGCTTTCTCATAGCTTCATTTTAGTTTAATCCTGATACTCTGTAAATAACATTTAATTATCAATATCATTCCTGGTGGCTCCATAATCCGTACTAACCCCTACTTTCTCTTCTGTTCTTTTTCCTGTTTTCCGTGGTGGTGATCTGCGCCACCACCACCTGATTGATCAAAACACCGTGATGTCCCTATATTGATGGATTAAAGGCCAGAAGACCACATGACCATCATCATCAAGTTCTTCCATGTGAACCCTGAATACCATGAGGAATGATTGTGAGGTCATTTATGTTAGGTAGAATGCCTAGAGGGGGCTGGGTGGTCTTGTGGCCTGGAACCCCTGCAGATTTTTTTTTTCCAGCCATCTGGAGTTTTTTTTTGTTTTTTCTGTCCTCCCTGGCCATTGGACCTTACTTTTATTCTATGTTAATTAGTGTTCCCTAATTCTATTTTCTTATTTATTTTATTTATTTCTTCATCATATTAAGCAATTTGAGCTACATCATTTGAATGAAAATGTCCTATATAAATAAATGTTGTTGTTGTTGTAAGATGTCTAGGTAGATAAAGTAAGCAGTGCAAGGTGATAGTTATTAAGACAAGACAATTTAATTTACTTTTTAGTTGTAATAATTTTGTCTTTCTTAAAGCAAGAAGAAACTACATTTGTTTCTATGGCACATTTTCATACAAATGATGTAGCTCGAAGCGATTTACAACTTGTCAAAGAAGTTATTAAATTTACATCAAAATAATAATGCATAAATAGTATATAAAAATAAATAATGAACACTTACATAAATTAAATATATAATTAAGAGTAAAAAAGTCCTAAAATACAGAATTGTTTTTTTAAGTTTCTAAGTGACATTTCCATGATAAGGTCAGATGGCCAGGGTGGGCTGAAAAAAAAAAACCTATTTAATAATTAAGCTGGAATAAAAAACAAAATCTGCAGGGGATCCTGGCCAAAAGAATACCCAGCCCCCACTGAACATTTTGCCTAACATAAATGTTTTTAAGTAGTTCTTTATTGCTTTTTTTAGGCTTTGTCTTAATGCAGTGTTAATTTGGGGTACCTGCTTTCATTCAGACCACGCATGTGGCTTCACAGGACTTTGATCAGGTCTGCACCACCACAGAAGAAACAGAAGGAGACTGGAGATTAAAAAAAAACGTTAAAGATTTAAGACAACATTTAACTAGCATGATTTTAGGGGCAAAGCAGCAGTCTCCATCCTCACACCCTTCATTGATTATTTACCTGCTTGTGCTTATACTCACATCACCTCAAAGGGCATTTTAATGTATGTTGGACAGTGCTGGTAATTAACTTCATATTAGATTTATAATTTTCTATGTGGCCTGTCACATTCCATGTGCTCAAAGGTTCTAAGTTTGGATTACTTTATATTTAGGCATTTTTAATTGTAACGATTGTGTGCTTTTTTTTTAATTCCACATCATCAAAATGAAAATGCTTTGGCTTCACTATTTTCATAGTTGGAAAGTCGGATTCAAATTTCTTATTAAAAGCAGTATCTCATTATTAATCAGGTCTTTTGATAAATCTTTGAATTGTTTCGTGGCCTCTAAAAATGATTTGAATTTGTTTTTGGGGTTCCCGAGGCCAACAAATCTAATGGTGACATTAATCTTTTGTTTCCTTGTGTTTTGTTAAAAATAATTCATGCTCTCCCATGGCACCATCTTGTTTTTTTGTTGATGTAGACTGTTTGAATGCAAGGCCCTAGGAGGCAGTTCATGGAAGTTTCATGTCATTTTAAACAGCAAACAGCACACGCACCTAATCATCCTAGATTTGGATTCATTAAAGAAATATCTTTGCAAACATTTGATTTTATTCATTACAATTCTTTCCTGTTTTCTGATTACAATGTATATCTTGTGGTTACGTGCTGCCATTTTGGGCTTATACCTTACTGCTCTGTTCTCTGATCACGATTCTGGCTACACAGCCTGATCTTTGTTATTTATTGTCTTCCTGATTGTGACTGGCGCATGAATTCCGAGTTCTTCATGCCCTCCCCAATTCCATTTTCTCTCAACACTGCTGTCGCCTAATGCTGTAGTGATTAATTAGACCAACGCTGTATCATTTTTGTTTTCCCACACATCATCTTGTAATTCATGGCATACAATGAATGGCGTTCCTGCCAGGATGGACTTCTCTCCCTTACCTGGCTGGAAGGCCCAGGTGACAAATGAGCAGAGAGAGTGGCAGGATGACCCCTGCCTTAGCCAGAAGGATGGCAGAAGATGCCAGGACATTAGTGGTCACACTGGCATCCCAGCAGGGTTAGACCAAAGAACAGTACTCAGGAAGGAGGACAGTGTGACAGAAGGATGTGTGTTCAGGGCTCAGTGGTGGCTCTGAGGCTAAGGATCTGTGCTGGTATCCAGAAGGTCTGAATCCCCGTCACTGCCAAAAAGAGATCCTGCTCTGCTGGGCTCTTGAGCAAGACCCTTAACCTGTAATTGCTCCAAGGGCGCTATACAATGGCTGACCCTGTGCTCTGACCCCAAGGGGTATGCGAAAACTAACAAATTCCTAATACAAGAAATTGTATAAGGTGAAATAAAGAACAAAAAAAAAACAAACAAAAAAAAAAGATGGAGGGGGAAAAAAAGTGTCAGGACTACTGCCTCCCCCCATATGCTAGATGGCAACATCCCTGGGTCAGAATTCCCATACAGACAGCCGTAGGACATGCTAGGACCTGTAGTTCTGATTGGCAGGATTCATGGGTCCACCGGGGGGAGCTGCTGGGAATAATCATTCATACTTTATAGGGTTTGACCAGTAAGTGCTTCAATCAGGCTCTATCCTAAAAGTACTCCTAGGTCAAAGATAAAAGGATCTGCTTGACCTCAACCAAGCATGTTGAAGTCGGGTGGAAGAGAATAAAGCTTGAATGGGAGGTGTGGAGAAAGTGAGAAAAAGAGAATTATATTATGTTAAAGACATTTTAAGGTATTTTGTATAATAAATATGTGTGTTTCAACTGGGATTTGTGTCTGTACAGTTATGTTTGGGGTTTGGGGTACAGCAACGTTTCATACCGATCACAAGCTGTAAGCATCTTTAATACTTATAATAGCAGCTGTCAAACTGAATGTCTGTGCTAGGCCAGGAGACATCTGTTCATGCATCTATTTCATAACTTACCTAATTCAATTTTTTTTTTGTGGGGAGCCTATCTTGTTAGCATGCAATGAATTATATTATTTGCTCCTGTGCTCATGTCCTGCCTTGTCTGCACTCTCTAATGAATCTATTTGAGTCATATCTTTCCAAAGTTTATCTTCAGAGCCAGAGGCAATGCAAGCAAGCAACTCCAAGGCAGCAGTGCTTCACCAGTCCTGGTTCATCAGTATTCTTTTCCAGTGGTCTGAATATTCACCTTTAACTTTCATGTTTGTTGTAAGAATTGCTCATTTGACCTTGCCACATAGACCAGAAAAATATTAGCAGTCACCTGGAACTTACAGCACTAACTCTGAAGAAGCATATGAAGAATTTTACTTTGTGTACACCATCTGTATTTTCCGTTGTGGAATATCTGAAATTTTTATTATTTATTTCAAGATTACTAAACAAATTTTGACCACACCAACTGTTACTTTGCACCAATCATCAAACTCAGAATTCCAAAGTATTAGAAGATGGGCTCAATTATTAAGCATTAGTAAAAGGGTAGATAAAACATTTTAGGGTATTTGCATATGTACGATTTAAATTCTCCTAGTATATGTCTTAGAATATTTGAAATTTTCTGTTCCCCAAAATTCATTAGAGATCGAAGTTAGAGTTGTAAGGGTTTTAAGGAAAAAATACACTTTTCTGTCAATTATGTATTGTGAAATTGTAAATTTAATATATTTATTATACAATATGAATGCTCAGACATTATCAAATGTTTTTTGTCTTTTATAAGGTAGAAAAATACATACCGATCCATACAGAAAAGCATCATACTGCTTTAAAAGTTTAAAAAATAAGACTACCATGTGTGGAATAATTGCAAGAAAAACATGACCAAATCTCTGTCATGAGTTTTGTTTTGATGAGAAAGGTTACATAACAGTTTTTTTTTGGCCATTTTTGCTATACTGGATCTGTGTGGGTAGCTTTCTCCTGTGACTGTAGAATTAAATTTAAAAAAAAAATCTCTTTTTGCAGCCCCATAGCCCACCTCACCCCTAACACAGCATTGTAGAACATGTATTGTTACTTGTGAGGTGTATTGTACTCTGCATTTCATAATTTGAGCATGTTATGCAATAAGCCTTTGTCCAATGTTTTTCATAGACTTTGTCCTTTTTTGTAGCTTTAGTAAATAAAATATCAGCAACAAAAAGCTCCTCTTTAAAAATGAAGCCAGCCCTAAACTTTCAACTGGCAATTATTTTAGCTTAAAATGCATCTGAGCAGCCTGCACTTCCCAAAAGGCTCAGAAAACAGACAGGCAACCTGAAAGAATTCTGTTTTGAAAGGAGAGCTTCTTCTAGAGCAGTCTCATGGCCTGCAGACAAGCAGTGAAGCAGAGGAGTGCATCCTTTATCTTTAGATCCAACTTTAGTCCTCAAGAGCATGTAGAACAAAGACAATTAAACACAGAAGAGCAGATGGATCTCTGTATGGTTAGAATACTTTTGAAGACTTACCGCTTATTACAGAAATGAGTATTTCTTTATTCTTAAACTTTACTTGTGGTGTCAAAGGCCTCCTTTTTTGCACTGTGCATTTAGGCATATCACAGCCTGATAGGTTCTAGTCTTCACTCTTAGATAGCATAAATGTAGAATGTAAGTAGCAGTTCAGTTTACTTTATTTGATTTTATTCTTATTTACACCACATTTCTTCCTAGTTATACTTACTAGTATGTCAGCATGTCCACAATGTAGATCTGTGCTTTTTAATATTTGTATAGTTAATCTCCAAAAGAAAATGTGGTTGTTGCATGCAGTGTGGCTTTCCAAAAAAGTGCTAACTTACTCCATGTTTGCCACTCTTGTATAAAATCTGATATTCAGGTTGAGGAAAGGTTTCACCATTATATGAGATCCATGCATGACAGAGCAATCAACATCTGTCAACTAAATGTGGCTCAAAAAAGTCTGGTATCTTTCTTTTTACCACCTCCAGAGTTGAAAATAATCCAAAGCAAACGGAGACAGAGGCCCTTTGTTAGCAATATATAGCCAGCATAGAAATTAAAACTATGATTAATGAAAGCCTTAATTAAATTGAATCATATATTGCAATAGGTAGTATGAAAAGAGTGTAAATCAATACCCTCAGCCACAGTAAGAGTTAAATTATAAAGGCTAATGCCCATACCTTTTCTCTAAAGTAATCTGGAAGACCACCAAAATTTACAACAGCTAGGTTTAGGAATGAGCCAAGTAAATAAGAGATGGACACTCCTGTGACCAGACGGCCAAATATCTCTTAAGTCATAAGATAAGGGTTGAAAGGTAATCATGTCCATTAGGAGGTTAATTATGCCAATTAAGCCCAAGAAAACACTGACAGAATCTATAAGCCAGAGGGTAGGAATGCATCAAGTTAATAGAAGATGGGATCAAGGTAATGGTGGCTGATAATGAGACAATTAAATCCATTAGAAACTTAGCAATTTTTATTAGGGATTAGAAAATATTGGTGACTAAGAAGAAACACAGTAATGCAGAAGTCACATAATGATTAGAAAAGTATACAAAGTGAGGTAATCTCATGAAAAGCAATAAAACGAGGTACCACCAAACTATCTGCACTCACTTCATTGAACTGAGTCAGCTTCGTGCTCTGTGCAATAAAGTCTAAATTCTGATTGTTCATCCAGAAACTCTGTGTGTTTTATTTCAAGAGAGAGCGAGTCTTTCTTCACAACACCGGCCAGCTTTGCAGTATGTATGATTGCCTTTTTGACTAATGGGTAGGTAGAACGTCAGTTATGAGACTTCCACCCTGGAGGAAGAGGCATTGCTGGAATTAACACGCATGAAAGTGAAAAATAGTTCCTGGACTATGTTGCCACTTTTATTTAACTAGCACAAACTCAGCCATGGATGCTACGTCTTCATTTTCTTTAGCTTGTAATTAGCTTATTCTAATATGCACACAAAGCATACAGCACTGTATATTAGGTGGAAAAAAACAGAACTGTTCATATCCTTTGTCTTCAACAGTTAAGCTTTTACAACACGCCAAATAATCTATATTACTAAACGACAGTTTAATTTATGCACGCCGGACACACCGAAGCGCATGCACACTGCGCCGTGGCGCCCCAGAGTCAAACGCAGCGGCTTCCCAGAGTCAGTATGTGGCGCCCAAACAACACAACCTGTAAACTAAACTTGCTCTAATCCACTGTGCCAGCAGTATGTGTGACATGTTCAATTATGATTCCTAACAGTAAATGACGTCTACCTAACGACACAGCCACAGAACAACAAAGACGAGACCGCATAGATAAAAACAATAAACGGAGGCTCCTACAACGCGCTTCAAAAACACCACACGCAAAGAAGTCACGGCTCCACAATGAAAGAGCTCAACTAACGGAAATACAAAACGAGCCCGTATGGATAAACACAATGAACGAGCGCGCCCACAACGCGCTTCTGACACAGCAAAGGCAAAGGAGGCACAGCTCCAAATGGAAGGAGCTCAACGATTAGTAATACAAACATGAGCCTGTGTGGCTACGACCTGTAAACGAGCCCGTATGGATAAAAACAACGAACGATGGCGCCCACACAAAGAAACCGCTTTAGTACAGATAAGTTTATTTAATTAAATGAAAACTTTACCATGGCTACTAAACCTGAGATAAAGTGTGCACGCCAGGTTGTACAGCCGCCCGAATGCGACCGCCCACACCACCGCATATACCACGTTTGTTTAGTAATGTGGCCCTCCATGCCCGGATCTGCCGCCATGGTCACTTCAGCACGCGAATCCGCCGCCGTCAGCAAACGACTTTTCACTGATGACACAGCCATAGAAAAACAAAAAAGAGACTGCATGAATAAAAACAATAAACGAAGGCGCCTACAACGTGCTTCTGAAACACCAGAACCAGATGAGTCACAGCTCCAAAAAGAAACCGCTTTAGTACCAATATGTTTATTTAATTAAATGAACTTTCCCAGGATGCACCCACCCTCCATGATATTTCATCCCTCCAAATATCGGAGGGAAAAGAAAGTGATTGCCATTCTTGGATTTGCGATTCTTTCGAGAATCGCGGGCTTGCTAGTTTATATCTAACATAAGACTACAGCCACAAAACACTTCCTATAATGAGATCATAGATGAAGAACACAGACATCTTCCTTCCTTCCTCAGGAGACTCAGGAAAACAGCACAAACATACAAAGATATTCATTAATGCTGGTGTAATAAAAAGATATCAGAAGAAAGGAATCCACTATGACAATTGTTAGTCTCAATGTTCCACAGCATGCATATAAATTTATGGGATTCAGTTATTTGTTTTTCTTGTTTAAATCTGTCTTTAACAGTAGCTAAAAGTTTGAAGTGTGCCAATATGATCTGTGAGGTTTATTCCATAGACAGTCTTCTTCTTCTTCATTTTTCGGCTGCTCCCGTTAGGGGTTGCCACAGCGGATCCTCTTCTTCCATATCTTTCTGTTCTCTGCATCTTGCTCTGTTACACCCATCACCTGCATGTCCTCTCTAACCACATCCATAAACCTTCTCTTAGGCCTTCCTCATTTCCTCTTTCTTGGCAGCTCTATCCTTAGCATCCTGCTCCCAATATACTCAGCATCTCTCCTCTGCACATGTCCAAACCAACGCAATCTCGCCTCTCTGACTTTGTCTCCCAATCGTCCAACTTGAGCTGACCCTCTAATGTACTCATTTCTAATCCTATCCATCCTCGTCACACCCAGTGCAAATCTTAGCATCTTTAACTCTGCTACCTCCAGCTCTGTCTTCTGCTTTCTGGTCAGTGGCACCGTCTCCAACCCATATAACATACTGTAGTCTCACTACTGTCCTGTAGACCTTCCCTTTCACTCATGCTGATACCCATCTGTCACAAATTACTCCTGACACTCTTCTCCACCCATTCCACCCTGCCTGCACTCTCTTTTTCACCTCTCTTCCACAATCCCAATAACTCTGTACTGTTGATCCCAGGTATTTAAACTCATCCACCTTCACCAACTCTACTCCCTGCATCCTCACCATTCCACTGACCTCCCTCTCATTTACACACATGTATTCTGTCTTGTTCCTACTGACCTTCATTCCTCTCCTCTCTAGAGCATATCTCCACCTCCCCAGGGTCTCCTCAACTTGCTCCCTACTATCGTTACAGATCACAATGTCATCAGCAAACATCATAGTTCACGGGGACTCCTGTCTAATCTTGTCTGTCAACCTGTCCATCACCATTGCAAATAAGAAAGGGCTCAGAGCCGATCCCTGATGTAATCCCACCTCCACTTTGAATGCATCTGTCACTCCTACCGCAGACCTCACCACTGTCACACTTTCCTCGTACATATTCTGTACAACTCTTACGTATTTCTCTGCCACTCTGGACTTCCTCATACAATACCACAGCTCCTCTCGATGCACCTTGTCATATGCTTTCTCCAGGTCCACAAAGATGCAATGCAACTCCTTCTGGCCTTCCCTAAACTTCTCCATCAACATCCTCAGAGCAAACATTGCATCTGTGATGCTCTTTCTTGGCATAAAACCATACTGCTGCTCACTAATCATCACCTAACTTCTTAACCTAGCTTCCACTACTCTTTCCTATAACTTCATGCTGTGGCTCATCAATTCTATCCCCCTGTAGTTACTACAGTCCTGCACATCCCCCTTATTCTTAAATATCGGCACCAGTACACGTCTTCTCCACTCCTCAGGCATCCTCTCACTTTCCAAGATTCCATTAAACAATCTGGTTAAAAACTCCACTGCCATCTCTCCTAAACACCTCCATGCTTCCATAGGTATGTCATCTGGACCAACGGGCCTTTCCATTCTTCATCCTCTTCATAGCTGTCCTTACTTCCTCCTTGCTAATCTGTTGCACTTCCTGATTCTCTATCTCCACATCATCCAACCTCTTCTCTCTCTTGTTCTCTTCATTCATCAGCCTCTCAAAGTACAATTTCCATCTGCTCAACACACTCTCCTCACTTGTGAGTACGTTTCCATCTTTATCCTTTATCACCCTAACCTGCTGCACATCTTTCCCAGCTCGCTCCCTCTGTCTAGCCAATCGGTACAGGTTCTTTTCTCCCTCCTTAGGGTCCAACCTCTCATATAACTCATCATACGCCTTTTCTTTAGCCTTCGCCACCTCTCTCTTCACCATGCACCTTATCTCCTTGTACTCTTGTCTACTTTCTGCATCTCTCTGACTATCCCACTTCTTCTTTGCCATCCGCTTCCTCTGTATACTCTCCTGTATTTCCTCATTCAAACCACCAGGTTTCCTTTTCCTCCTTCCTCTTTCCAGATGTCACACCAAGCACCCTTCTTGCTGTCCCCCTTACTACATCTGCTGTAGTTTCCCAGCTGTCTGGTAACTCTTCACTACCACCCAGTGCCTGTCTCACCACCTCCCTAAACTCAACCTTGCAGTCTTCCTTTTTCATCTTCCACCATTTGATCCTTGGCTCTACCCACACTCTCTTCCTCTTCTTGATCTCCAATGTCATCCTACAGACCACCATCCTATGCTGCTTAACTACACTTTCCCCTGCCACCACTTTGCAGTCTTCAATCTCCTTCAGATTAACTCTTCTGCATAGGATGTAATCGACCTGTGTGCATCTTCCTCCACTCTTGTACGTAACCCTATGTTCCTCCCTCTTCTTAAAATAAGTATTCACCACACCCATGTCCATCCTTTTGGCAAAATCCACTATTCTCTGACCTTCTTCATTCCTCTCCTTGACACCAAACCTACCCATCACCACCTCGTCTCCTCTGTTCCCTTCGCCAACATGCCCATTGAAATCCGCTCCAATCACCACTTTCTGTCCCTTGGGTACACTGTTCATCATTTCATCCAACTTGCGGTGCATATGCACTAACAACATTCATCATCACACCTCTAATTTCCAGCTTCATAATCATTACTCTGCCTGACACTCTTTTCACCTCCAAAACACTCTTGACATACTGTTCCTTCATAATAACTCCTACTCCATTTCTCCTCCCATCCACACCATGATAGAACAACTTGAATCCACCTCTGATCCACCTGACCTTACTCCCCTTCCATTTAGTCTCTTGCACGCACAATATATCAACATTCCTTCTCTCCATCATATCTGCTAACTTTTTCCCCTTACCAGTCATACTGCCAACATTCAAAGTTCCTACCCTCAGTTCCACTCTCTTTACTTTCTTCCTCTCCTCCTGCCTCCGGACACGTCTCCCCCCTCTTCTTCTCCTCCTTCTTCTTTGGCCAACAGTAGCCCAATTTCCGCCAGCACCCTGTTGGCTAACAGTACTGGTGGTGGTTGTTGTTAACCCGGGGCTCGACCGATCCGGTATGGAAATTTGTGTTGTTGAATGTATATTGATTTGGCAAAATTTTACACCGGATGACCCTTTTGATGTAACCCTCCCCATTTATCCGGGCTTGGGACTGGCACGAAAAAACACACTGGTTTGTGCATCCCCTGTGGCTGTATTTTATTTGAACTCGGTAAATCTACTCTATATATATATATATATATATATATATATATATATATATATCCATCCATCCATCCATTTTCCAACCCGCTGAATCCGAACACAGGGTCACGGGGGTCTGCTGGAGCCAATCCCAGCCAACACAGGGCACAACGCAGGAACCAATCCCGGGCAGGGTGCCAACCCACCACAGGACACACACAAACACACCCAGCACACACTAGGGCCAATTTAGAATCGCCAATCCACCTAACCTGCATGTCTTTGGACTGTGGGAGGAAACCGGAGCGCCCGGAGAAAACCCACGCAGACACGGGGAGAACATGCAAACTCTACACAGGGAGGACCCGGGAAGCGAACCCAGGTCCCCAGGTCTCCCAACTGCGAGGCAGCAGCGCTACCCACTGCGCCACCGTGCCGCCCATTATATATATATATATATATATATATATATATATATATATATATATATATATATATATATATATATATATATATATATATATATATATATATATATATATATACTGTATATAAAATCCTAAGCCTAAAAGTGCAACAGTGACGTTTTTAATGTTATATTTTTTGTCATGCTTTAAATCAGCTTATTTTAAAACCTACATATACATACATATACAGTATATGTGTTGTATCATTCTTTTCAGAATTTATCAGACTTTAATGTGATGCTGTTAGATTTTAAGATTCTTATTCCATTTTTAAATTACAAACTAAAAAATATCAAGAACTCACGTCTTGCGAGATGGGACTTTGTGCCAAAAGATTTAACCATGCCTGGGACCGGAAATAGAATACAAGCAGTAGGACAGCTGCTGTACAGGCTTTTAAATGTTTGAAGTGCTGTGCGAGATGCAGATCACATGGCACGGCAGCAGTAGCAAGCCAGCAGATGATCAAGCAAAGAGGAGGTAAAAATAAAAATTTATTTGTTTTCCATTGTATCACTATTTAAGAGGGGGTGTTGGAGGAGCGACCGTGTCTCCTTGAGGTGCCTTCAGCCCCCCTCGTCACAACATGAGTGGCAGAGATGTAAAGTGGCTAGCGCATAGCTTAGGCTAAGGGGGTTGGCGAGCAAAACGAGCAGGGGGGATCCCCCTAGAGAGGCCATAAAAAATACAGCTGATGCCATGCAATCCATCTAACAGGCTATGTAAGTAATTTGACAGGGAGAAGGCACAATTGAGATGGGAAGAGACAAGTTGAGACAACTCAGGCTAATAAAAAGTGCTCAAATGCTTCTTGTGATGGTCAATATATGGTCAGGGGCTACTGTCACATATGCTCAATACACATGAGGATGATGCAGACAAATTCCCATAAAACTCTGCAATATTTATTCAACGGAGCACACTTACACACACTGTTCATCTGTCTGCTTTGACCTGCTTTTTATATCAGCTTCCTGCTACTTGCTCTCTGCCAGTGGATGCTGTTTGGTTAACTCACATGTCAATCATTTCAGTACCTTGATGGGTACTGTCTGCTATTTAGAGTTTCTATGTGTTTGCAAAGAATGAATCCCGTGTTTGGCAAATGTGTGTTCTTATATTAGAAATAAAGACTGTGAGAAACTTATAAAGATCTAGCAACTGCAATGAACATTAGAGCTCACCAGCGAACAGATGGAAGACATTATTATTGAGTATTAATGAGTTAGTATTGGTTTTAAATTGTATTTCAGTGTTTGATTAATTCATTACCTATATGTATCCTATACTACTTTTATATTTAATAAAATTGTTTAAATCAGCTTCCACTAATATGTGTCAAGTTTCACGCAATTGTTAAAGATGTTATAATTCAGCCAATGTTTTTCCTCTGGCTGCTTTTATGTCTGTTTTATTCATTTTTGATTCTTTTGTTTATGTTACATTATTTGGTCATTTAGTTTATTTGTAAACGTGTATCATATCCTATATACCCTGTGTTTTTTGAGTGGTTCCCCAAGAGCTGGGGCCACCTGCCATCACCATAAGCAACTGCCCTCAGCCCTATAGATGCAGGGGCAACCCACAGTCCCCTGCAGTTCATATTGAATGTACTTGTGATATAGCAAATTTTATACTATGATTTTCTGTGCTCTTTGATTATTTGTGATTTTCCTAGAAATTTTTAACCTGTGGACTGTTTTTGTGACTTTGCCTCTTGGATTTGGGATTTGGACTTTTGTTTTTGGGATTGCCTATTTTAAACACATTACCCTATATGCATTTTGCCTTGTGCTCCTTGGAACAGATTTTTTTGCTGCAGATAATTTTTATATACTTTTTATATTAATTAATCTTTTTATTTTTAAAGAGTTTTCATTGCCCTTTTTGTGTGATTAGCTGGTGTTGACAGTTTCCCCCTCCAGTGGTATGTTTGAGTCATTGTTTAGGACTTATTTGGTTTGAGATACTTGTGTTCATAACAAAGGATGCATTTAGTAGTAAAGCCATAAAAAGTAAAGCTGTTTTGGTAAATGATATTATATTAAGTACAAAATCTGATCTGTGTCTTCTCACTGAAACCTGGTTTAGTAAATCTGACACTGCTCCCCTAGATGGATACACATTCCTTCATAAGTCTAGAGATTCTGGTCAAGGACGAGGCTTTGGAATAATTCATTGTAACAAAGTTCAAATCACTTCTAAAAATTTAGGTGACTTTACATCCTTTGAGGCATTCATTTTAAATATTAAAACCGATTCCAACACAATTGTAGTGCTAGTCTAAAGTCCATCTTTTATCTAATTTGGCTATATATTATGATCACGTAGTACTGATGGGGGATTTTAATGTACACATTGATGTAGAAACTGACACTTTAAATTTAATTATAACTTACAAAGTTGAAAATTCAAAATTTAAATATTACTCCATTAAATTAAGTTATTTCTGATCAGTACTTAATTATGTTTGATTTGGTTCTGCACTTAGCAATACACTCACAGATTAAAACAAAGACAGTGTGATATCTAGACTGTAATTCTGCTTCAAAATTTATAGATACTTTGAATAAGTCAAGTGTAATTGTGGAAAACCATTTAGATCAGTTGACATCAAATGTAAACATGGAAAACAATTTAGATGAGCTAACAGGACATTATAATGTGACCTTGAGAGACGCTCTGGAGGCAGTGGCTCCCCTTAAAACAAAAGTGATCAAAACACATAGAAACTCTCCCTGGTTTAATGAAAACATTCAAGCTCTTAAATTAGAGTGTCGAAAACTGGAGCGCAGATGGAGAACAACAAAGCTACATGTCTTTCAAATTGCATGGACAGAGAGTGTTAATAAATATAAAAAAGCCCTCTTTAAAGCTCACTCAGAATACTATTCTACATTAATAGATAACAATAATAAAAATCCTCGGGTACTGTTTAGAACAGTGGCTAAATTAACAAATGGGAATTCAGATCTACAGTGCAAAATACCAACAGATATTAGCTGTACAGACTTTATGAACTTCTTTAATGAGAAAATTAAAAATTTAATATCCCAGATCTCAGCATCACAGTGCAAACCACATACTAGCCTGGCAGACCGTCTCACATTGCATTCAACAAAATGAAATTTTAATCCTGTAACTGAGCAGAAAGTCTTAACTTTCATTTCTAAAATGAAACCTACTACTTGTTCCCTAGACCCAGTGCTAACAAAACTAGTAAAAAGTGCAATGGATGTTCTTGCAACGCCTATTCTTAACAATATTTATATTATAATAGTTCATTATTGTATGGCACAGTACCTGATGCACTAAAAGTGTCAGTCATTAAATCATTTCTTAAAAAGTCAGACCTAGACCCACACATACTTAATAATTATAGATCCATTTCAAATACAGGGGGTCTTCTGGTTACAACGTCTCGACATATGACATTTTGAGTTTACAATGCTCACTCCCATAAAAACTTAAAAAAATTGAGACGTGAGAAGGAATAAAGGTAAGGATTTTTTTTACACTAATTTTTTCTATTACTACAGTACAGTGTACAGTACAGTATATTTATGTCCTTTTCCTTTTCTGTGGCTTAGTTGTGTTTTTATGTTCTAGATTATGATTTTGCAAATGTGTTAGGATAGGTAAGTGACTTAGGCTAAGGTGTGTTTCGACTTACACCAAAATTCGGGTTACATCATTGTTGTAGGAACGGAACTGTGTCGTAACCTCAGGACCCCCATATACACTTTCTCTCTAAAATACTTGAAAATGTAGTCGCCAGTCAGCTTCAGTCACATTTTATGCATCACAATTTATTAGAGAAATTCCAGTCTGGTTGCCATACTTGTCATAGTACAGAAATGGCACTAACACATGTTGTAAACGACACTCTGATGAAGGAAACTCCACTGTAATTATGTTGTTAGACTGAAGTGCAGCATTTGACACCTGTAAAAGGCACTATATAGCGCCCGACCCGGCACAGACTCAGGCAGAGGCACGTACTTAAATAAAAGACTTTTTATTTCTCTTCAGCCGTGGGGCACGCCTTCCCCGTGTCCCACGGGCCCAACACAGTCCCACAAGTACTTAAATTGCACACAAACCACACTTCTTTTCACCTCAGCACCACCACTCCTCCTCAGGCTTAGTCCTCCTCCTCCCGACTCTGGCTCTCTTGAGTGGTGGTGGCTGGCCTTTTTATACCCCACCCGGATGTAGTCCAGGTGCTTGGTCACCTGGGCCTAATTGCATTTCCGGGTGGGGCTGAGGAATTGACCAGCCGGGCTGGTAAGTCCACGCAGCTCCCCCTGGCGGCCATCCAAGCCCCCAACCAGGCTCTGGAGGACTCTATGTCCCATGGAGCCTTGCGCCAGGTTGGGGAATCATCGTCCACCAGGGAGGCTGCCACCAAGCGTCCCGGGGGAGGTACTGAGCTGCCCATGCTGGCTCCCCCGGAATGGATGCAGTAGGGGCGTCCCTGCCGGGCATGGGACCCGGCTGTCCTTCACACACCATTGACCATTCTATTTTACTGCACAGGCTAGAAAATTACATACAGTAGGGCTTACAGGTACTATCTTTGCTTGGTTTAGTTCTTATTTATCAAATCGATTCCAGTATGTACAGAAATGTGCTGACAGTATTCCACACATTATACGTAGAATTGAGATATGGTGTCACGCAGAGCTCAGTACTGGGACCTTTACTGTTTTCACTTTACATGCTTTCACTGGGATCTATTGTTAGAAAACATAATGTTAATTTTCACTCATGCGCAGATGACACCCAGTTATACCTTTCTTTTAGACCAAATGAAGTTTCTCCAATGATGTCTTTAATTAGTTGTGTTAGTGAATTAAAGGAGTGGATGGATGAAAACTACTTTAAACATTGATAAAACAGATGTTAATTATTGGAGGGAATGATGCTGATCGTAACAATATTTTGTCATCATTTAACTCACTATTAATTTTACTGAATCAGCCGTAATCTACCATGTCATTTAATTTACAAAGTTGTCTAAATCATGTTTCTTCCATCTTAAAAATGTTGGGAAATTAAGGCCTTTTCTAAATAAGCAGGATTTTGTGAAATTAATTCATGCCTTTATTTCTAATAGAATTGGCTACTGCAATGCAGTATCCACTGGATGTTCAAACTGTTCTTTTTACACCTTCCAGTTACAGTAATCCCTCCTCCATCGCGGGGGTTGCGTTCCAGAGCCACCTGCGAAATAAGAAAATCCGCGAAGTAGAAACCATATGTTTATATGGTTATTTTTATATTGTCATGCTTGGGTCACAGATTTGCGCAGAAACACAGGAGGTTGTAGAGAGACAGGAACGTTATTCAAACACTGCCAACAAACATTTGTTTCTTTTTCAAAAGTTTAAACTGTGCTCCAGGACAAGACAGAGATGACAGTTCAGTCTCACAATTAAAAGAATGCAAACATATCTTCCTCTTCAAAGGAGCAAACAAATCAATAGGGCTGTTTGGCTTTTAAGTATGCGAAGCACCGCGGCACAAAGCTGTTGAAGGCGGCAGCTCACACCCCCTCCGTCAGGAGCAGAGAGAGAGAGAGAGAGAGACAGATAAAAAAATCAATACGTGCCCTTCGTGCTTTTAAGTATGCGAAGCACCGTGCAGCATGTCACTTCACGAAGCAGCTGCACAGAAGGTAGCCAACGTGAAGATAATCTTTCAGCATTTTTAGACGAGCGTCCGTATAGTCTAGGTGTGCGAACAGCCCCCCTGCTCATTCCCCCTATGTCAGGATCAGAAAAAGTCAGCGCAAGAGAGAGAGCAGAGAGAGAGAAAAGTAAACTGGATAGCTTCTCAGCCATCTGCCAATAGCGTCCCTTGTATGAAATCAACTGGGCAAACCAACTGAGGAAGCATGTACCAGAAATTAAAAGACCCATTGTCCGCAGAAATCCGCGAACCAGCAAAAAATCCACGATATATATTTAAATATGCTTACATATAAAATCCGCGATAGAGTGAAGCCGCGAAAGGCGAAGCGCGATATAGCAAGGGATCACTGTAATCCAAAATGCTGCTGCAAGAATTATTATAACAACAAGAAAATATGAACACATAGCTCCAGTTCTTAAATCTTTACACTGGCTCCCGGTTACGTTTAAGGCAGATTTCAAAATTCTCCCTTTAACATATAAAGCCTTAAATGGCCACAGTCCATTGACCTTGACTGAACTTACCATGACTTACAAACTAGAACATACATCAAGATGCCAGTATGTATATGATTCCAAGGATTAATAAAATAACAGTGGGAGGTCGAGCTTTTAGTTACAGGGCCCCTAAACTGTGAAATGGTCTGCGTGCTACTATAAGAGATGCCCTATCGGTCTTAGCTTTCAAGTCTTGGCTGAAGGCTCACAACTTCAGTTTAGCATATCCTGACTAAAGCTGCTGATTAACTGTATAGACTGCATCTCTATTGTTAGTCGTTAGTACTAAAGTAATATGATTATAATATTATAATTAGTTACTAACGCTTACCTATTCTGTTTCTCTTCTTGGTAGTCAAATGTAGCAGCTGGCGCCTCTGCCCACCTGCCAAGTTGTTTTGCCTGCCTAAGGTAAAGTCATCTCTGATGGAGGATCGGATGAATCATCAGGTAGAGGGGTCCTTTCATGGCCCAGCACTGACTGAGCTGTGGAATGGCCAATAGGGGAGGCAGCTTGATGGAGGAGGTCTCTAGGACTCTGAAGAAATCCAAATCGTATTATGTGATATCATCTGTACTTGTAATATTTCTATTGCACTATTATATTGTATTGAGGATTACTTGTGTTCTGTTCTGTGTATTGTATTGTATTTACCTCCTTTTTTTGATACCCAACCTACCTGGAAAGGGGTCTCTCTCAAATTTGCACTAAATTTGTGGAAAACAGCACTAAATTTGGGCAAATGAAGTGATCAGTAGGAATACCTGCTTTAGGCATCCACCATAGGAGCTGAATAAAATGGATCATAGGAGTAAACTTACAGCTCCTATGTGGTAGCCCTTGGCTGAGTCACCACACTGCTCTTCAGTTGGTTAGCTCTGCTCACACAAAGCAACCCTGCTCTACTCTGTAGATCAATAAACCCTGCTTTCTGGCCTATCGCCTCCTTTTTAAAAAGAACGCTCTTTCTCACTCACCTATCCTACCTTAGATTCTAAACGGTACCAATCGCCAAAGTGGGAAACAGTTTTCATTTTTACACTTCCTGCAATAATGCAGCTCTTAAAACAAAACACAAAAGACATATTTAAGAAAATATAGATACTCAAACAATGAAGATTAAACAATCACTAACCAAAAAGTTATATTGGAATTGTACTTCCTAAAACTGTTGACCCAAAGTCAATGAAACTTAAACAAAACATTCTATATGCATGCATGTGCAAAAAGCTGTGCAGACTAGAATTGGCTTTGACACTCTTAGGAGACTGTAGGTAATCATCCATCCATTATCCAACCCACTATATCTTAACTACAGTGCCACCGTCCCACCCTGTAGGTAATCAGCACAGTGTAAAGTAAATACTAAAGTTTCAACCGACGAAACCGTTATTATTGACATACATATATGTGCACATCGGCAGGCTCTGCCCCATGTTTCTTTAAACAAAAGCAATTCAGCTGACAATGCACACTGTCAGGCACTGTGAAGCCCTTGGCATCACATTGTATGCACCCTTTGTTTCTGTGAGTCTTTGTTGTCTTCTGCCATAAGTAATAATAACACCTCAATGCAGAAATGTCTCTGAATGACTGCTTCTGAAGGACTGACTGGGAAATGATGTAAGAGTCACATGGGGGGCAATAATGAGGGATTCAGCCACTGAATCACAGACTATATGAACTTGTGTGCTGACCCTACTGTACCCTTAAAAACAGTGTGCAGTTTTCCAAACAAAAACCCGGAAATTAATAAGGAGCTAAAAAGTCTTCTAAATTAGAAGAAGAGAGTATTCAAATCAAGTGACAAAGATGCTCTAAAATGTGTACAAAGAATTCTGTAGGAAAAACAGAGTGAAGGAAAAAGAAGATTACTGAGCTAAAATAGAAAACAAACATTCAGAACAACATGAAAGATGAAATGGACTGGGCATAGTTATTGGACTCAAGCAATCCAGGACTCGGGGGCTAGAAGACAATGTGGACAAAGTTAACATCATGAACCAATTTTCTAATTGATTTTGTCTCTTTGGATTAGACAGAGTTAGTCCTTGAGCATTTAAGACCTGTGCAGACCACAGTAAACTTTGGTACCTAGTGTCACACATGTGCGCATGGGAGGCAGCTAAAGGGCTTGAGTAGGGACAGTTCTGAGACATACAGGGATGTGGCAGAGTGCACTGACTCTTTTTCTTCCTTGACTGCAGACCATTCATGGGAGATTCCACCTGGTCTTCTTGATGTCACTTCCAGGACCGAGCCAATGGAAGGAGACCTTGCTGGCTCCAGCCCCTGTGATGTCATGTCCGGGCTCGCACCAATGGTAGAAGACCTACATGAGCCCGACCCCTTTGACTTCACTTCCTGTCTTCCCCTTTAAAAAGCCTCCACCTTTTCCCTATTCCCTCAGTTCTGTTTGGACTCAGTTTTGTGCACATCAGTGCTGTATCATTTGAAAGCAACTTTGCAGCCAGGAAACCAAATTATACGGGTGGCTGCCCCAAATCTTTATATGACTCTGTCTCGAGTTTGTGACACTAGTCAGTCTGTCCCTAAGGCCCCAAAAAATGCTGCTGCTGTGAAAATCAGCTAGAACTGTTCCAAATCCAAAGAAGACAGGTGCCTCTTCAACCAATGATTACAGGCTAGTGGCCCTGTTGTCTCGCATCTTGAACATCTTCAAGATGCTGGCCCTGGACTATACAAGTCTTCTTGTGAAGTTTAACAAACAAGAAGCTTATTAAAAAGGCAGGCTCAGTTATGGGATGCACTCTGGATTCCCAAGAGATAGTAGCAAAGAAGAGAATGAAAACAAAACTGAGTACCATTATGAACAATGCTGCATATCCTTTTTCTAACATACGAACGCTGTCTACTTTCGACCAATGAATCATTTAGCAAACGTGTGTCAGGAGACACTACTGAGGCTTCTTCATACCAATAGCAATATACCTGTGTAATGCCTTACTGTGCCTGGGACTGCCAAGCCAGATGTTTTTCTTGTCTTTTTAGTAATTATGGTGAGAATTGGTGGGGAATGTTGATGTTGTTTATTATAAATTTATTTATTGAGTTTCTGTAAAAGGCTAAATTTCCCCCTTGGGTGCAAAAATCTATCTATCTATCTATCTATCTATCTATCTATCTATCTATCTATCTATCTATCTATCTATCTATCTATCTATCTATCTATCTATCTATCTATCTATCTATCTATCGCTACTTGCAATTGGTAAGATGAAGTTTGATTGATTCTTTTGCTGTCCTTATCAGTTATTACTCTCATTCATGTATGTTTTGCATTTAGACTTGAAAGGATTTTTTGTGTCAAATTGTCCCAGTGAATTATTTTGTATTTTAATTTTTCTGCAGTCTATCTGGTTATTTCATGTTATTCAGTACAACTGATGACTTTCTTTCTCAAAATGATGTTTAATGTTCTTCATTCCAAAAGCTGTTATATACAGTAAAGACTTACCAATTGAGATTGAAGTTTATTTGAATAGTAAGCTAGTGCTTTAAAACAATAACCCGACCCCCCCACACACACATTATTCTCAGTCACAGCACTCTTAAAAAGATCTCCACTGACCAGATGTTGCATGTAGAACTCAAAGAAAAATACTACTTCTTTCAGGTTTTTCATCAGACAAGAAGTAAACAGATTTAAACCAGTAAATGAACATCAGATATTCTTTTCACATCTTAATAAAAGGAAAAGCTTTTAAATCATTGAGATGTATGTAAAAATGTGCATGAGCCATCTAGCCTTTAAAAAGGTAGCAGCAAACAGATATTCAGTAGAGGTTTTTAATACTGCAGATATTTGTTCTATACTAGGATGAATAAAGCTAATGGAGTAGCCAATAGAATACTTCAGTCACAGTGTGAGGGCTCTGTTTCCATAGAAACCAGTTTCATACTGCTCTTTTAATCCATGAGTCATCCTGGTATTTAGTGATTTGAAAAGTGTTTTACCAAATTTGCACATTGAGATCTAAAAGTGTGCTTGAAAAGGTCCTTGGCAGGGTCATAATTTAATTATTTATTTATGAGCAAGCACAACAACTAAATAAAATAATAACTAATCATTTTATACATTTCAGAAAATACATCAGTGAATGGACAATGAGCTTGACAAGCTATGGCACAAAACAAAACACAACTTATTTAGCACCATTGTTTGCTTATGCTGTAGCTGATGTTTCAAAATGCTTTTGTACATTTTAGTCATTTTTATTCCCTAATGAGTAAAGCTAGAGGAACAAAAGAAGATGATGAGGTGAAAGGGAGCAAATTATATAAGCCACAGGAGAAGCAACAGTGCACAATTTTTTTTAAAGTGACTAATGAAAACAAGCCTGTATATTTGCATAATTCAACAATATGATTACAGACTTTACAACTAATGAAAATTCAGAGATAATATCAAGCAGTGTATGGACTGTAACTACTGTATATTTTTAAACCATTATAACATGGAAGGCTTAAACAAATTACCTAAAACGTATAAAACATTTATATGTCTTTTCAGATGTTGCTTTGTAGAGAAAAGCCAAGCAAAATGACACCTTTTATTGGCTAAATAAAAAGATTACAATATACAAGCTTTCGAGGCAACTCAGGCCCCTTCTTCAGGCAAGATGTAATCAGATGTTGCTTTGAAAATTAAACCAGAGAGATACAGTGTATAAATGCAAGATGACTATAGTAGACACTACTCCAGCTGATTTTAACATAATATTCCTGTTAACATATGGCATTCCTTTAACTTCCTTACATTTTCCAGCAAGTCATTGTTACTCATTACACAGACCAAACTATTATAAATTCCTAAAAGAGACCTATCAGGTGTGTTGGTAGCTTAGGTTATTAGGTTACACAAACTCAGCCAATAGAATACTATAAATCATTCAAAAATTAAAGCATAATAGCACACCTTCCACTGCTTATTTGATAGGTCATTCCCATGTTTCCTGCTCACTGCTGAGTCATTGAAGCTGAATGTACACTTTCCCCATGGTTGTATTTGAAAACAGCACCTAAACAAATCTCTGCTACTAAGAATTTGCCTTCAAATTTAAAAAGGCATGTTAAAGCATTGTCTTCCTCTCCTTAAGTTGTCTTGTATGTCACAAAAAAGTGTGTCTTTATAATCATGTGCAAACAATATTATATGAGCACAAGTAATATCTTCAGGCTACATGTGTGCGAACAGTATCTGTGTATTGTATGCACAAGATATAGTGATGAATACTTATGAGCCCAATTGCTGAGATGCTAGATAGAATGAGCCTGGCCATAAAAGACAGAGTCAGGGTTCAAGTGATATGTTGTGGCCTGCGAGAAGTAAAGGGAGTGTTGCAAGGTCTTGCTGTTCCTTGTTATGTGAGCGCTAATAAAAGGGGTGTCAGCTTTCCTTCAAGCTGAGATAAGTATTCTTGTCGCCACCTTATGGACATTGAGCTCAGTGAAAGCTAGCAGAACACTGCACTGCTGACCAGAATCTCTTTAAGCCAGAATGACAGAGGAAAATATAAGTGGTTTATTATTTGGTACACTGTATTAATCCCCTATTAAGTGAATATACTAGTTTTGTGCGCAAAGGTGAACTTTGACTCACAATATATATATTTGTCTTGATGAACTACTGCATAATTACTGCACACTTTTATTTTCTCTGAGATGTCCTTTTTTTGTCATTTACGTAATTCAGATGAAAGCAATTAAATTTTACGAAACTGACTCATGTCCAGAGAATTCTTCAGTAGGATATTGACTCTCTAAATCGTAATTGCCATAACTAACTTTATTATGTTGAATTGAAATTAATTTATTTTAGTGTAATATTCATAATATTAAGTTAGTTTTAATGTTTATATATGTGGGAACACGTTATTCTTTAAAATTTACAATGTCGGTAGGAGTGCATTACAAATATGAATATATATAAGTGATATTCATCTGGTTATGCTGTAGAGTTAATTATTTAGTTACTTATTATTATCAGTATCAGTTTAAATAATAAGGTTGTGAGCTGTTCACTTAACTTTTTTCTTATTGTCATATTTTATTTAATTTTTCTTCTTTCTAACTGCTGCTAGGTATTCCAATTAGGGAGGCACAGTGTAAATCAAATCATTCACGAGTACTACATGTGGCCACCAGGGGGCGCACCATCTCCCCATACCTAGCACAGACAGATTCTAGGCACAAGACTTTGCAACACACACGCTTTCCTATTGTTTCCAACCTCCACAGCACAGTCACAGTACCAAGCACAGTCAATAATAAAAGTACACAGCAATGTCTTAGCTTCCTTCTTGTCCTTCCGTCTTCACTCATCCTCATGCGAGTTTTGTCTCTCTCCCTCCTGACTCTGGCTCTCGGGATAAAGGCAAGCGGCTCCTTTTAAGTGATTCCGGTAAGTACTTCTGGTGTCCTGAAGGCTTGGTCTGGGAGCTCTTCTGGGTAAGGCTGGAACCCTGCTAAGTAGGGCTCCCCTGTCTCTGCAGCACCCCCTGGCGGCACTCACAGCACCCATCGAGGGGTAAGCCACAGAACTCCAATTCCCATGAAGCCAATGAAACTGTGACACTACCACAACCCAGGGGGACTGCCATCTAGCAGCTTGAGGGAGGTACTGCCATGTATATATTCTCTTCCCCAGTCCTTCCAGTTCACAGGCGGCCCGGCCGAGGAAGTGCTACGGTCATCTGCCACACACACTTCATGACACTGATTGCAGTTATGCACTCATCAAAGACACGATTGTATTTGCATGATACATTTTTCTATAGTGCATTTCTGTACCAGAAATAGTGTTTGAGTGTTGTTTAATAATAAAAAAATATATTGTGATTTGTAAACAAAGCCTTACACCTTCTCCTCATTATAAAATGTATTTTTACTTTTGGTACTTGAGTAAGAGTAAAAAAGTTTCTGCTTTCAAAAACACTCAAGTATTTTTTACTTCAGTGAAAATAAAAATTTGACAAAGTACTTTGACTTTTACTCAAATATCCTTTCTGAGTACTTTTTTACAACTCTGTGTATGATAAATCCTCATTAATGCTTATATCCAATGAAAGAAAACGTGGATTGCCACTTTCCCAGATACACCTCTTGCCATTGCTCTCCTATCTTCTATCATTTCCAAAAAATAGACTTCAGTACCACTGCTGTAAATTTATCTTTCGGTATTGGTGGTTACAAAAGTCAATGTTCTCTGGACTGCTATCACATTAATCATTCATTTACATTAAAAAAGAAAAATGAAACACAACAACACAAATACAGACAAACATATACACTTACAAAACACCCTTTTTAATGTATATACACTTTACAGCAACCCAGTTTCAACACAATTATTAAAACACAACAATACAAAAAAGTCAAAACAATGGAAGGCATGACGACAATGTGCCGCTTTTGTAATAGCTACCACAGTGTACGTATTTGCACAATATTGAGCACTACATGTCTCAACAGAGCGCACCTGATGGCACAGTGCAATTCCAAACCCAATCCAATATGTAATAAGGCCACAAATAGATAGATAACAACATTTCTATGAAATCACACTGCAGCTAAATTAATCACACAAGTGTGGCATAGTAGTTAAGGCTTTGGACTTCAAACCATAAGGTTGTGGGTTCAAATTCTGCTGCTGATACTGTGTGACCACGAGCAAGTCACTTCATCTGCATGTGTTCCAATTTTGAAAACAAAAAATCTAACAAATTATGTCTCAAATGTTGTAAAGTGCCTTTGATAAAGCCATCAGACAAATAAATAAATAATAATAGTAAATCATTTTGATTCTTTGGTTGATCTCTGACTTGTTAGTCTAACTGTTCAAATTCATTTTGCGAGCAATTTAAATCGGCTAGTATGTATGTGTAGAGGTATCAGAATGTGCCTTGCATGCATAAAATGACAAGTCAGTGATCTTCCACAGTATGTATTTATGGACATAAGGGTCTGCCCTAGGAGAGATAGAAAATGAAAAATAAAATATCATAGCCGTCGCTTTCCTCACAATTATCATCATGCGTGTGTGCATGTTGAAAGCTGGAAACATGATTCAGAAACCTGGGCTAGTGAGAGCAAATTATGGAGGCTTTGGAGTGGTTTGCCAATTTAAGAATGCCAAAGGGAGAAATCAATTGCTTTTGTTAATCTGTACCAATGATAAATCTGTCAATAAATGATGGAAATGTTTATTAAGTTTGAAACCTCCTCTGTTTTCCTCTGCATGCTCAATCGGTGCTATGACCCATCTTGATTTTCAACGCAGAGATGAGACGTTAGTCATATAAACAAATTAGGTACATACCTATAATTCTGATTCAAGCATTTAAATGAAGGTCATATTCAAGTTCAAAAAGCAACAGTTTTCCTAACTTATGGGGTGTTTCAGTGATGGTTCATATTGATGACATTATAAACAATTTGATAATGATATTTTAAACAATCGCATAATATCACGGCTTAGACAGAAAAAAAAAGGTTCTCTAAGCTCAAAAAGTCTCATATTTTTAGGCTACAAACTTTCCCACAAGGGTTTAATTATGGATAATTCCAAGTTCACATCAGTGCTAAACTGTAAACATCCAGAGAGTCTCAAACAGGGGCAAAGATTTGTTGATTTTGCTAACTACTACTCTCATTTTGTCTACAGAAGACTGCACAAAAGTAACAGTAGGAAACAAAATAGATTTACCATACAATCAAACCTTAAAGCAAAGAAAGCCAATAACTGAAGAACCAGAAACAATACCTTGAACTGAGAACTGAGTCAAAAATCAGGAAATCTAAATCATTAAAATGTACAATTTAAAAATTAGAATCAACATCAATACTGAAGCAGCCATTGTATTAGCTGCTTCTTCTTAAAGAGACCTGGGGATGGTTCTCCAGTTGCCTTTCATGGGAAAACTTTTATGATTTATTTACTCTTGAATAACCGTGGTCCTTTTATTCTCACTTGCCTGGGAAAACCAGACAACCATGTTTGGAGGCTGCACATTGAGAAGGAGGTTATATTATGATTCAAATGTATTATTATTAATATTTTTTTATAAAATACATTTTTGCATTACGAATATTTGACATTTGTGAAAGTTCTGAACTTCAGAGTGTCACCCTATATATTTCATTTTGCAAGTTATTGTCTTTAGACATATGTTAGTTTTTGTTATTATATTTTTGCCCTGCCACGGTGCCATTTTGTTCTTTGTGGGCACCACAGTTTTCTGGTCCCATTACCATAATGCTATGTATAGTTGCTAGGGTTTCACCATCAGTATGACTGTTTAAAAGCTGAATGCTTCATGGCATTCTTGATTAACGATTACTGAAGAAAAGAGTGTTGTTGTTCTAAATTTATAAAGTTAAGAATCTAGTTTAAATTCATAATCACCAATTTGCTTAGTGTTGGTGTTACTGGTGTTCCCAGAAGGTGGTGTTTCATCTCACAGGGCACCCTGGATATCATTGAGAGGAGTCGCAGCACACGGCTCAATGGCAACTCTGGTCTGTACCGGGAACTGAGAGGGACGGCTGCGAGGGCTCTGAGGGCAGATAAAGAGGCATTTGTTAGAGGAATCTGTGAGCAAGTGACACACTATCTGTGGTCTAGCGACCCACATCCTGCTCTAAGAGGAATCGAAGCATTACGCACATCTGAATCTGTTCCTCTGAGAGTCGCAGTTAGGGCAGCTGATGGAAAGGTCCTTACGGATGACACTTACAGAGAGCATCAAACATTAGCCCTCTGTTCATCTCACTTTAGATGGGAAAGTTAATATATTTAAAATTAATATCCTTTCAAAGCATGTATTTCCCTTTCAGAGAATCCTTACATATAATATATTAATGCAGCGTTTTTTTTAAAAAAGGAACATTTCTTCTTTACAATGTAAGGGGACCATGGAGTTTGTGTTGACCCAGCTAATTTTCCATCAATATCTATGCTTGAATCTGTACTAGCTAGTAATTATGAAAATATTAGTAATATTTTAAGATTCAATTGATTTTAACAATAAATATTTTTTAATCAATTTCTAACTGATTTTAAGGTGTGCGATTCTAGACAATATTAGACAGTGAAGGGCAAAAGATTTCTCAGGTAGAATCTCAGATAAGGAGTAGAATTCAACCATTCACAGCATGCATTCTTCTTTATTCTGTGCAAAGTTTGATGTAATTTAGCTTAATTTTTTTCCAAGGCACACAACTTTCTTGAATAAAATTAAATAAACTCTATTAAGGACAGGATCCATGAAAATTACCATCAAACACAAGCCTCACTGTGTCATGTAATTTGCCCAAAATATTTAGTTATTTCAGAAAGTGTTTCAATTACTCCCAATATTTAATAGCATTTTGTTTGGAATATTGTGCAGGGTGTGTTCCTGACTAAGCTGTTTTGTGTTTATTATGATGTGATCTATAAACTTAATTATATTTATTAAAATGTTTAACATCAGGTCATGACGGGGTGGACCAAAATTTGCTGTGACCCTGTAGTGGAAAAATCAGGATGTGAACCAAGTGGATGTTATACCAGCAGGAAATGATTGAAAGAATAATGAGATTATAATGTGTTACAAATAATATGAAATATGTTTATATATGGGATGAGTCAACAAAATTATTTTTTGAGGAAATGAATGCACAAACGTTAAGCACTTATTATTTTGAAACATTTTATTTTTGCAGAAATGTTTCTAAAATATTAGTTTTTAAAATTTTACAGCCACACTCTTTTCTTAGATGATTAATTATATTCCTGTAGAACTATACAAAGATGTATCCACGCTGACATATTTGTACAAGTTTACTTTATAAACAATGTATGCAAAACATTTAACTCTACATATCAAATTTTGAAAATGCATTAGTTATTATATATGTGTAGGTGCAAAACCAATGACTTCAATGTTAAAGATTAAAAATGAAAGGATTGGTTTAATTCCTGGGTTGTAAAATTGGATATATAGTTGTGTAACACTGCTTCAAGGTTTCACATGATAAGATAGTATGTTAGACTTGCTTGATTATGCAAGTAACACATACAAGGGTCTAGTTATGTTATACTTCCATAGATTCTTGGGACACCCTGTTACAGGACTCACCGCTAAAAATTAATTTTTGTTCTATTCCTATAAAGGTGCAACAGCATGAACGGTCTACAGTAATGCTTATGTTTCCTTAGATGGATGGATGGATGGATGGATGGATGGATGGATGGATGGATGGATGGATGGATGGATAGTTAGATGGGTTAATATTACAATTATAAGAGTGTGATCTTTCATATTCTTTTATATGAAAGATTATTTAGTGCTGGCCCAAATGATTTTTTTTCAATTCATTCATACACCATGCAGAGCATCTGGTTTGCTGTTTTGGTTACCTATAACAATATATTGAACTGTTTATGTTTCTTATTTATGACTTTCCAAGCTCCACATTCTAATCCCTGGGAGTTACTACAACCACCGATTATCACAAACGTGATGAAAAATGTCCTTATGAAATGTAATAAAAACAAAACGAGTGGATTGCATTGTGCCACAGTATTTAATGCTGCTGTTTCATAGTTCCAGAAGGTTGAATTTGAACTTCAGCCCAGTGACTGCTTGTGTGGAGTTTCTATGTTCTTGCTGCATCTGCACAGGCTTGCCTCTGGATATACCACTTTTTTTTACACATTCTGAAGAAGGTTAATTGGTAACTTTAAATTTAAATAATTTATTGTGTACATCCAGGTTTGGTTTCTGTTTTGCACAATCCTATGATTGGGTTCAAAAGTAGAAGAATGCAGGAACTATTAGAATTTCAGTATGAAATTTTAGAGATGTCAATCATCAGTACAATTGTACAAGGTACCTATAGTGTTGTGTATTATATATTTTCCATTTTTAAAAATGTTAAGAAAGGACTGGCAAATAACATATATTACCAAACACTGCAACTCCTTTTACAAATTCTCAAATGCATTGTATAAATTACTTCAGGCAAGACAAATTAAACAGCCCAACATCTGTTTGTAGCAACTAACACAGCCAAGTTATTTGATACACATTACAATAAAAAATATGCATTAAAAGTTTTTAGATATTCTCTACTCATTATAAAAGTGCAGGGCTTTGTATAAAGCTGATTGCTAGATTTTGTTTTTCATCAAACTTTCTATGATACTGTATATGCCATTGTTAACAGCTTAGAACAAGAAACTAAATTCCCAAAAAATGCAGAGGGACCTGTATACTGCCGGTATACTCACAACAAAATTAGCTATGCTGATAGTCAACCAAAAAGATACAAGAAAATTGAGTTCAATATAAGTCAAAATTAAATTAAAATAATACATGTCAAATAAGGTGAAAATATAGTTCAGAAAGTTAATGTTAAAATATACTAATAACAGTAATTTACTTAATAGGTATACAACATGTATTCAAAAATCAATCAAATAGTTGAATAAATTGAAGAATAAACAAGCAAGTACACTGCAATGATTATATGTTTAAAGCAGAAAAGAGTATAAGAAAAATATATTAATCAATGCAGTATATATTGTATTGTTACCAACCTGACATAGTCTGTCTGCATTCTGCGCTATATAGTATATTATAACCTACAGAAATACTGAAGATTGAAATAGATTCAGAGATTAGTGAGATGGTTGTCTTGTTAATACTCAGTGAGATGGTGAAGAGAGGTCAGCTTGTAGCTATCCATCCAACTTCATAGCCATTAGAGCTCACTGATTTACTGTATAAATCCTAAACAGTAAATACACTTAAATTTCTGTTTGACTTGTAAGAACTGATTGCTTATTTCTTGCAAGATTTTATATGATGTATTAAGTTGTAGATGTGTACATAAATCTATCAAAATTTGTATCAGGATAAACACTCCAACTCTTATACTGTACAATATTTCAGAGAAATCTAGTACCAGTTTGAGAAGTGTACTACTCATATGAACTGCAGGCAATGACCATCAACTTCTTCTTTCTTCTTCTTCTTTTGGCTGCTCCCTTTAGGGGTTGCCACAGCGGATCTTTTTGTTCCATAAGGCAATGATCATCAATGATTTGTAGAATACGTAACAGATCTCAATAAAAGATCTTAAAACCACTTGTCAGTGATTGACAGGGAGTGGGTAAGAGGACCATCCTAATAGGTCGAAATTATTCTCCATGGTTCTTTTCTATCAATTGTTACTGGGTCATATTTGGACTACAATATCTGTTTTTATCCAAATAGCCAACTGATAATTTCAACTGCTTGTCTCAAACATGACCAATCTCTAACCTTCAATGTAAAATTGATAAGCAATAGTAAACATTTATGTATATGGAGGCATTCATGAGGTTCTTGCCCACTCAGGTCTGGTAATTAATGCCATCTTGCGATGTCAACTCTGTGTGGCATCAGATCTCTATCCAAACATTTTTCAAGTGTAGCTTTTAGCTGGTAGGATTGTATTGTATTGTGTAGTACCAGAAAAGATGATGTGGAGTGGAAGTTGGAAGAACAGAGAAGGGCTTTGGAAGTTAGAGGGTTAAAAATAAATATATATGGGGTTTAATGATGATCAGGATTCACAAGTTAGCCTGCAGGGAGAGCTATTGAAAACAGTGAACACATTTAAATATCTATGATCAATTGTAGCCCAAGATGGAGTATTGCGTGACCGGAGAATTAAGGCGAAGGTTAAATGTAAGGTTTTTATTGTGTGAGCAGCAATGATGTATGGAGCTGAGCCATGGACTGTAAAGCAAGTGAAGGAGAAGAAGTTAGATGTGGAAGAAATGAGAATGTTGAGATGGATGAGTGGAGTTACCAAAGAGGACAAAATTAGAAATGATACAATCAGAGGTACAACAAAAGTGGGAGAGATATCCAAGAAAGCACAGGAAAATAGGCTGAAATGGTATGGACATGTAACGAAGAGAATCATTGAAAAGAGTGATGGGAATGGAAGTACTAGAGAAGAGAAAGTGAGGGAGGCCATTGTGGAGGTGGATGGATAACATAAAAGAAGATCTGAAGGAAACAAAATTGACTGAGGAGGAGGTGCGAGCCTTATAGAGAGGGCTGATCAAGCACATCAACCCCACACAGAAGTGGGAAAAGATGAAAAGGAAGAAGAAAAAGCTTATAGCTGGGGGAATGAGCTGTCCACCTCCATCTGTACTGATGATTACCTCACTGTGTTTAAGCAGCATTTGAAAACTCTCTTGTTCTGTGAATATCTTTCTAATTGATGATTTTGATGTTATATTTTTATAGCTAAGAAAAGAGTAATTAGTCTTGTGTCATCCTGTTTGGTTTAGAGTTGTTAACTTGTGATTATCGGTTGTGTAATCTTGACATGTAACACTACAGTAAAACCTTGGATTGCAAGTAACTTGGTCTGCAAGTGTTCTGCAAGACGAGCAAAACTTTTTAATAAATTTTAACTTGATAAACAAGCAAGGTCTTACAGTATGAGTAGTACATACAGTATACGCTTTGTCTGCCAAGTGTCACGTGATCACAACTGAGCCAATAGTTCTTCTCTCTCTCTCGCTGCGGAATTGTTGGTAATCGTCTCCCATGGTTGGTCTCAGTCAGCGTGCCTCACTCATATAGTCAACATGCATATGAGCGTGTACTGTTTACTATAGCATTGTGACAAAGTGTGTGTGCGTAAAGCATTTTTTTATTTTGTGTCCAAGTGTAGTGACTGTTCTTTAGTAACTAAACTAGGGAGATATGTAAAATGTGAGAAAGAGTGCAACATTTTGTAGAAAAGCACCACCTGAATAAGACTGTAGCAATGCAAGCGATGAATCAGTTTAACGACAATGCAATGTCACATTTCCACAAAATCCTCAAAAGGAGGCAAAAGCAACTGGCACTGTATAGGTTCCTTGTTACAGTTGCTAAAAAAAGAAAAAGATTCCAGTGAGCCAACAGATAGCAATGATTCCGTTAGTTATAGTGAAAGTCGTCCTACACAATAACCCTCCTCCTCCTCTCCTCTCTCTCATCTCCCTCATACCAGCCACGATTCCTTTCAAAGGCAAAGTGCAGGCTAATATGTTTTATGTATTTTTACTTTATATTTTGTATTAACCATTTTATTATATTAATATTTTTGGGTTGCGGAACAAATCATCTGAGTTTCAATTATTTCTTATGGGGAAATTCGCTTTGATATACGAGTGCTTTGGATTACAAGCACGTTTTCCGGAACAAATTATGCTCGCAAACCAAGGCACCACTGTATTCCTAAACAGTTCACAGACTGATGTTTACTCAGTTATGTTGACCTCCTTTGTAAGTCACTTTGGATAAAATCGTCTGCTAAATGAGTAAATGTATGTACAAATCTATGATGGAAAAGTGTAAGGATCTCATGTTCACTCATTTTGATGGCTACAAAACAATATTTTTATTATTTATATGAACAGATGGCTTTGATTAATTTCTTTCAGTACCTTTGACTCTTTTTAAAGGAAGACGACATGGGTACATAGTGGCTATTTTTCCTTCCTTATGGGTTCAGAATCCTGGATTTTCTAGCTTCATCACTGTATATGTGACATTTTTCCATTCTTTTCATATTGGAAAGTTTTAATTCCACAGATAGAAAAAAGTCTATTAGCCGATGACTGTAAACTGGACATGTGTGGTGTGGAGGTATGTGGCACCCTGTGTAGTGGGAAAGAACAGTATCAAGATTTTTTTAAATAGTGTCATTGTAACTGACACACAACACTCAAAGAGGCAATGCCCCAAAAAACATACTGAAACTGTTCAATATTTACAGTGAGTACTGCAAGTCCCCAAATGAAAAAGAAACAAAAGCAATCTATATATATATATATATATAAGCCAAATACCACTGACTCACTCATCACGAAATCTCCCGAACTTGAGAGAACAATGGGACTTGAAATTTGGAATGTAGGTTACTCTTTGGCCCATAGGTGCTTCCTAAGAAACAGTTTTAAAAATTTCGTGGTCCAAGCACAAAATTTCTTATATTTTTTTTAGACCCGTTTGTATGTCTGTCCGCTTTTCATGCGAGAACTACTTAAAGGATTTAGATTGGGTTTTTTCTATAATTTGCTTGAACATTCCATTGATTTTGCGACTTTCTGATCGCGCTAAGTATAACAGGTCGCTTGCGGTACCGATTTATTGGTGCGAATTCAAGAGAGATTCATTGAGTTTCAAGGAGGGGTGCGGAGCCCTCATCACTCACAAATCTGTCTCGGGGCATAACATTAACTCTGCTTAGTTAGTGAACAAGAGAACTACTTAACAGATTTAGATCTTTTCTTTCTATAATTTGCTTGAACATTCTGGTTGATTTTGCGACTTCTCTCATTGCGCTAAGAATCATAGTTCGCTTGCAGGAGCGATATATTCACGCTAATCCGAGACAGAGGTTGTGGGCCGAGGGGAGGGGGAAGAGTGAGGTCAGGAGTAGAGAGCTGGGCGGGGCCCTCCTCACTATCCTGTTTCACTACTCCGTGGGCGAAGCCACGGGGGATAGCTAGTAAATGTATATACACAAAAAATCGGTAGTATTCTTACATAAAAATGCAGACAGGAAGATACTACACAAAAAACGCAGTCCTTCTAATAATATCCATCCATCCATTTTCCAACCCGCTGAATCCGAACACAGGGTCACGGGGGTCTGCTGGAGCCAATCCCAGCCAACACAGGGCACAAGGCAGGGAACAATCCCGGGCAGGGTGCCAACCCACCACAGGACACACACAAACACACCCACACACCAAGCACACACTAGGGCCAATTTAGAAACGCCAATCCACCTAACCTGCATGTCTTTGGACTGTGGGAGGAAACCGGAGCGCCCGGAGGAAACCCACGCCTTCTAATAATATGATCCACAAAATGAATATTTACATAGATGAAAAATCAGTGAATATACAAAATGACAAAAAGTGCACAACAAACCCAATTTATATAAATACTTCCACCAAAACTACTGTATACTATAACTAGGAAATATGTATATGTATATGTACAAAAAACAAAAAAAGTTAATTTTTTCTCTATTTTGGTAATGTCAAGGCAGGCAGATTAGCACAGGGCGTCTGTGAGTGTGATCTTGCAATGGTCTCACAACCTAAACTGTTTGAGTTACTTCTAGGATAGGCTGAAGCCTCCCACAACTCTAAACTGGATTATGAAAGTTTAATAACAAATGAATGATCGATTGAAAGGTAAAGACAAATTTCTTTATTATTAACTGAGTTTCGTTATGCCTGTCTAATCTGATGGACGATTATCTACTCTGTTCTAGCTGCAGTACAAAATAAAGAAGACATTGTGAACAGTCTGCTTACTTACAAAAAGAAAACATTATGTGAGCTCCTTCAGAATCACATCCAGTAATCCACACAAAGCAAGCTAGTTGCATTCTATAGGATGAACAAAAATACATGAATTAAAGTGCATGTACAATTGTACTCATACATTTACATACCCTAGCAGAATTTGGAAGATGTGTACCATACTTTAAAGGAAAGATGACTGATCGTGCAAAACAAATTTAATTTATTTTTAATGGAATCTAAATTACACTATAAGGCATCACAGAATAGCACAACCATTAAACAAAATCTAGCAATAAGGAAAACAATGAGATGGGCCCTGTTCAAAAGTTTGTATACCCTTAGTTCTTACTATTGTTTATTGCCCCCTTTAGCATCAATGACGGCATGCAGTGTTTTGTGATAGTTGTGGATGAGTTCCTTGATTTTCTCAGTTGGTAGACCTGCCCAGTCTTCTTGGCAAAAAGCCTCCAGGTCCTGTAAATTTTTTGGTTGTCTTGCATGAAGGCATGTTTGAGATCTCCCCAAAGTGTCTCAATGAAACTGAGGTTAGGAGAATGTGATGATCACTCCAGCACCTTCACTTTTTTCTGCTGTACCCACCTTGGCCTTCTGTTTTGGATCCTTGTCACGTTGGAAGGTCCAAGTGAGTCCAATGTGCAGATTCCAGACTGAAGAATGCAAGTTCTCCTCCAGTATTTTTCGGTAACATGCTGCATTCATCGATTTTCACTAAGTCACCTGCGCCACTGTAGCTCACACACCCGCAGAACGTCAGAGATCCACCTTCGTGATTCACAGTAGGGATGGTATACTTTTTGTCATGGGCCTTGTTGCATCCTCTTCAAACATAGCGTTTATGGTTGTATCCATAAAGTTCAATTTTTGTCTCATCACTCCAAAGGACTTTGTTCCAGAAGTTTTGAGGCTTGTTTAGATGCTGTTTGGCATATAGTAAGTGGGCTGTTTTGTGGCCACTTGTTTGCAGAGAAGTCTGTATCTCAGCTGAAGTGGCTTGTGTGTTTTCTTGGCAGCTCGACAAATGATCCTGGCAGTTGTGGCTGAAATCTTGGTTGGTCTACCTGACCATGGCTTGGAAACAACAGAACCCCTAACTTTCCACTTTTTTATCATGAAGTGCTTGGGATCCCTGGAATGCCTTTCTTTAGAATTGGGACTACACAGGAGGAACATTCTGAAAATTAAAGGAAAGGGACAACAGGTGCTGAAGGGCCCCACAGAGCTAGTTGGCACATGTTTTCAGTATATGATCATTCCTGTAGTGCTTATGTTATGAAATCTACATTGTTGGAGGCACAAAAAAAGTCCAAAAAACATCCACCTAATGCAATGCTGAGATTGCAAAATAAAAAAACTGTTGTCTGTATACTCAAATGTAGACATACAGTACAAGGAAGTGTGTGAGCAGTGCCAACTACTCTAGCACTTCCAAGTTACATTTTAATTTTTTTTTGTGATGACATTCACTACACTAGAAGGCAGCCAACTTTTCTGTTAGACACAATGGTTTGTAGCAGCATCCAAAGCTAGGAAAGAACCAGTCTTAGAGAAGCTGCCAGCTCACATGCCCTCCTGCATGAACACTAGTCCTACTCAGAGCTGCCAGTCCACCTAACCCATGTGTCTTTAAAATGTGAGAGAAGACAACACATAAACACCACACAGGCAGTGCCCAGGCTAAGATCTGAGCAGCAGCACCAGCACTTCTTCCAAATTGAAATATATCTTTTTGAAATTAAAATTGAACATTTAAAGTCATACAGAAAGAGATATTTTATAGTAAATTAGGTAGAAGTGAGAGACACGTAATCAAATGTCACAATTTCTAATCAGTATGCTCACGTGACCTAAGCACAATGATCTCTGATGAATTTGATGTCAAGAAGCAAAGCCATTTTACACTTTATGAAAGGCGTCTAAGTAGCAAGAACCTTCTTGACATTTATTTCTTCATCTTAATAAGAATGAGCTAATAATACAAGAGTTGGCAGCGGTATTTCAGGGAGCAAAAAGGATAAATGGTGCTTTACTCTAGGTAGATAGAACAAGTGTAGCTTGTAGCTTAATATATTAAAATTCAAATAAAGATCATTTAATTACTTGCTGAATTGATTTTATGTTGTCTATTAATAATACATCTGTAAACATACTTTAAATTGGATATTTTTGTTTTCTGCATTTTTTACACAAATACGCAGTTTTTTAATTTAACCTTCACACTTTATTGCTGGCATTTTATTTAATGAGTATAATCCATCATGATGCAAAAAATCATTATACTCTGTAAGTATTTAAATCTCTTTATACTATGACCACCCAAGACCCTGCATAGATTAATTATTAAAATTAACACAGCAATTGAAAACTCACAAATGCATCATTTTTCAACATTTTCCCACTGATTTTCAATGCCTACCTTCAGTGTCACACATGCTCCAGCCATCCATCTTCTTAACCTGCTTTCTAGGGTAGAATATTTACCAGCAATCATTGGGCACAAAGCAAGACCAACACCTGGACAGGGTGCCAGCCTATTACTAATATAAAAAAATATTTTTATCTAGATAACAAGGCTAGTATGAACTTGACAACTTAGGCTAAACCACAACCAGCTTACAACTGTCTCTTCATCTTTCAATTACTGTTTCCTAGTAATGAAAACTAACACAAAGCCTCCATCCCTGGTTAAATGGTGTCCTAATCATACGGTACTTGCTCTTCTTAGTAATACTTAGAGATCACTCACTGCATTCTTTCTACAATATATATGGAGTGCTGCATCCAAGCTCTGGCTGATAGCCTTTAACAAACTCCAGCATTTCCCAAAAGACTGTATTTAGTGCACACTGCTCTTTAAGGTGCCTCAATAAGAAATCTGCAAATGGCTTGCAAATCTGTATTCCTGAAATGCACAAGGACTATAAATTACCGCAGAGAGCTTAGTTTTGTACCATACAATACAATGCATTAGTCCCAGCAAGGAAAGAAAATCTTTTAGGAGTGGAAAATGCATTCACAGATGTGCTTGCACTCTTTCGCTGCTATCATTATAATTTTTCAGAGCTACATAGCAGTACAGTTCACTTATAATTATTGCACACCTTTCCTGTCACTGCCCTAATGCTTAACTTTCAGATCCTATGCTGAAAAAAACTATAACTTATCACATGTACACTTGTGCTCAGAAGTTTACATACCCTGGCAGAATTTGTGAAATATTGGCCATTGTTTGGAAAATGTAAGTAATCATGCAGAAAGCTTTCCTTTTAATTATTTATTTTCACCTAGTCGTGATTGCCCTTTTTTAATCACAATGATAACTGAAATCACTCAAATAGGTCTGATTAAAACTTTACATACCTTTGAGTGTTGGGGCTGATTAATATACACACAAGTTGACACACACAGATTCAAATTATTAATTAAGGGAGAGTGTCCACACCTGTAACTAGTTGTAATCAGTGTCTGTGTATAAATAGTCTTTTTACATTCATGCAGCGCTGCACTGACTTTGCTGGATACAGAGTCATGGGGGAAACAAAATAACTGTCAGGTTAAGGTTGTTGAATTGTGTAAATCAGGAAAAGGATATACAAAGATATCCAGAGATCTGAAGATGCCTCTCAATAGTTTTCAAACTCTGATAAAAAAGTGGAAAGTTAGGGTTTCTATTGTTACCAAGCCATGGTCAGGTAGACCAACCAAGATTTCAGCCACGAATGCCAGGATGATTTGTCGAGCTGCCAAGAAAAGCCCACAAGCCACTTCAGAGGAGATACAGGCTTCTCCTCAAACAAGTGGCCACAAAACACATACAATATGCCAAACAGCATCTAAACAAACCTCAAAATTTCTGTAACAAAGTCCTTTGGAGTGATGAGACCAAAATTGAACTTTATGGTCACAACCATAATGCTATGTTTAAAGAGAAATCAACAAGGACCAAGACGAAAAGTACACCATACCTACTATGAAGCATGAAGGTGGATCTTTTACTTTCTGGGGGTGAATGAGCTACAGCAGCACAGGTAACTTAGTGAAAATTGATGGCAAGATGAATGCAGCAAGTTACCGGACAATATTGGAAGACAACTTGCATTCCTCAGTCCAGAAACTGCGCATAGGACGCACTTGGATCTTTCTACATGACAATGGTCCGAAACACAAGGCCAAGTTGACCCTTCGGTGGCTACAGCAGAAAAAAAGTGAAAGTGCTGGAGTGGCATCACAGTCTCTTGACCTCAATTTCATCGAGTCATTTTGGGGAGATCTCAAACATGCCTTAATGCCTTCATGCAAGACAACCCAAGAATTTACGGAACCTGGAAGCTTTTTGCCAAGAAGAATGGGCAGCTCTACTATATGAGAAAATCAAGGCCCTCATGAACAACTATCACAAAAGACTGCATACCATCATTGATGCTAAAGGGGGTAATAAACAATAGTACAAACTAAGGGTATACAAACTTTTGAACAGTGAACATCTCATTATTTTTCTTAATACTATGTTTTTGTTTAATGGTTAAGCTATTCTGTGATGCCTTATAATTTAATTTGGATTCTATTAAAAGTAAATTAAATCTGTTTTGACTGATCAGTCATCTTTTCTTTAAAGTATGGTACACATCTTATAAATTCTGCCAGGGTAGGTAAACTTATGAGCACAATTGTACATGGTCATGTAAACAAGTATGAAAAAGAATTAGAAAGTATTCTGCTGGGAGACCAAGCTATGCTTAACTTTAAGACAGCTGAAAAAAAAATAAGTATGAAAGGGTACTGAGAAAGCTGCTGGAAGTTCCTTTTAACAGATCATTGCTCCTAAAATGTGATGGTCAAAGCTAAGTGTGGCTTTGATTCCTTAGTCTTTCTTCGTAATAAGAAAGCTTACTACATGCCCCTTGCTGTTAATGATTAACATTTCACAAGTAAAATATTATTAAAAATGGCTTGCTGAATATGATTGCAAAGAAAATGCTGTCAATTATAGTTATCTGTCTGTTTGATAAATTCTTTTAATATACTACGATTTTGCTGATTACTTTCCTTCCAGTGTTAGACAAAAAATGGAACAAAAATGTCATAAGTATGGCACTAAGATCTTTTTTTAGTTCTTTCAATGTACAAAGTAACACAAAGCAAAATAATAGTACAATAACTAATTATCTTGTGGTGACAGTTTAAGACAGCCCAAAGGATATATTGAACAGAACAGAAGTGTTGTTCATGCATGAATGAGTTGTAGGCAGAATTCCCTGTGCATCTCATTCATTTGCTCAGCCAACATGCAGAAGCACTCAAAGAAACATTTGATATTTTCAGAAGCATGTTTTTTTTATTATGTCCAGTAACTGGAAAGTGAACACAAGTGAGTTTCTCGCATTGATGTTACTAAATACAACCATTACTGTAACCTCAGCACTCTAACCATAAACTCATTTTCCTATAAAAAGTTAAACCCTTTTTCCAGATACATTTATATGGAGAATCCGAATATTGTCATTTTTATACCTAACCCTTATTAAACGTAATTTAATAATCTACAGAATCAAATTTTGTCTAATTATTGGTGCACACATGAGGTTGATCAAAGTGGTTCACCAAGCAGCATACACTTTACAGCAAGGGTCCCAGTGGCTGCAGGTTTTCATTCTAACCCTTTTCTTAATTAGTGCACTATTTTTGCAGCTAATTAACTGCTGTTGATTTAATTTTAATTAACTTGTTTTTTTTAATATTTTTCCCCTGAATTTCGTCATTGTTCCCCTGAATTGCTTCATTTCTTTCCTTAAATGGCACCCAAACAGAAATGAAACGTGAAATGAGTGACCAACAGAAGACCAACTAAGTCAGGGCCTGAAACTCCAACCAATTTCACTCCAACCAGTTGGAGGCACTGATTGTAATTGTTAATTAAACCCTTTCTTTATTCCATTGCTTGTTGCCACTATCATTATGCAGTAGTATACATTTCCGGAATTGATTTTCTCTTTCCTAAGAGCACTGTTAAAATTTTTTGAGGACCTGAGCAGATCAACATTCCTGAGACCTTCATCTTTCTTTGTTTTCAGATTTTGTATGATGGACACAGTTTGCTGGTCATGTTTTACCTCATGTTGGATCTCATTATTGTTAGGCTGCTAAATAAGGAAAAAGAAACAATTAAGGTGTCTGAGTCTTCAAGAGCAAGTCAATTAAAATTAATTCAAAAGAAGTTCATTAGCAGGAAAAACAGTTCACTAATTAAGGAAATGGTTAGAATGAAAACCTGCAGCCACTGGGGCCCTCTAGGACCGGAGTTTGGACCCCTGCTTTACAGTCTATTCTGTTTAACTTTGCTCTATATGTCCTGATTTTAGACATTCCTGACTATACATTTTTATTGTATTCCATCAGAATGTGAATGCCATAATAAGCATTTTTGTTTTACCTTATTTTGAGTTTTTTACCCCACAATGTAACTGTTATGTTGTGGTATTAATGTTATTTCATTTGGACAGTAGGTGGCACTGTACAAAGATATAAATAGAACGGGGAGAGGGATGGGAGTTCCGGGAAGGAGATTGTATGAGAGAGGCTTTTCTATAATAAAGAAGGTTTGGAGATTTCTTTGTGTACTAATCAATATAACAAAATTGGCGACGAGAACGTTTCTAAGCAATGATGGACGCCTCTACTGTTCCACTACCAGCTGCTTTTCTTCCTTGTCCAGGAGAGCCCACGCTTCCGTTTGATACGTGGATGAAAATATTTGAAAATTATTTGCTTGTTATTGGGGCAGATGGAGACAACTGGACAGTAGCCAGGAAACGAGCGTTGCTTCTGCACGGTTTGGGCACTGAAGGACACAGACTTTTCTATACATTACCAAATACAGGGAACACATACGCAGAGGCCGTGGCGGCGTTGAAGGCGCATTTTCTGCCCAAGTGCAATGTGGTTGTTGAACGCCATAAATTTCGTAGTAGAGCCCAACTACATGACGAAACGGTGGCTCAGTATATTTCTACGTTACGAGATCTTGCATCTACCTGCGACTTTAAAGATAAAGTTGATGAAATGCTACGGGACCAGTTGGTAGAAAAGACAGCCTGTCCACGTGTCCGCGAGAAACTATTATTTGAACATGACCTCACTCTTGAAAAAGCGGTGATGCTCGCTTCGCAAATTGAAGCTGCTAAAAACCAAGCGGGGATCCTGGCGGCCACTTCTCCAGCTTCAGTCGATGCAGTTCAAAGCACGATGCTATCTACACGACGCCGCGATGGTCAGGCCCCCGTACAGCCTAGTTATGGCACTCCTATGACCTCCAATAAGAATCGGTCGTGTTTCCGCTGTGGATCCAAAGCACATCTCGCAAATGCTCCAGAGTGTCCGGCTGCATCGGCTATTTGCAGAAGCTGCGGGAAATCTGGACATTTTTCTCGTGTATGTCGCTCTCCTCCACAAGACCGAGTTCGAGGTATTGAGATTCCGGAAACTACCATTTTGTGTGTGAATGATGGTACAAAACGGCCTGGGAAAATTTCATGTGCTGTTACAATTCAAGCAAACGATTCTAAACCACATTTGGTGCGACTCCTCGTAGACACGGGCTCATCTGTATCCATTTTACCCAGCGGGTTATGTAACCAGTATTTCGGTACTTGTAATTTATCAGCACCTCCCGTACGCCTGCTCTGTTATTCCAAAACTGAACTACCGGTCATAGGATGCCTCCAAGCCCGAGTTTCATATGCAGCTGTAACGGTACCGGCTACTTTCTTCATCGTGCAAACCGGTGCCCCTTTACTAGGCATGGACTTAGTTACATCTTTGAAATTGCACATCGAAGGTAATACAGTACTTACCCCACCAGCCCCAGTGCTACAGTTGTCTTCCACTCCATTCAGAGGCCTAGGATGTGCAAAAGGGTTTGTACATAAGGTAAGAATCCAGCCAGAGGTTTCGCCGGTGCAGCAGAGACTGAGGCGCTTGCCAATATCGGTACGGACTGCTGTTTCTGCTGAACTGCGCCACTTGCTAGATGCAGGAATTATTGAGTCCGTGGATGCTTCTCCGTGGGTATCACCAATAGTAGTCACACAGAAGAAAACTGGTGGCATACGCTTATGTGTAGACCTTCGTGAGCCTAACAAGGCTGTTATTGTTGATTCTTTTCCGCTGCCACATATTGAGGAACTGCTTTCTCAATTACGAGGTGCTACTGTCTTCTCCACTATAGATCTGGCAAACGCGTACCATCAAGTGCTCTTGCACGAGGAGAGTAGGGACCTGACTGCATTTATAACACACGATGGCTTGTTCCGTTTTTGCCGTGTTCCCTTTGGGCTGGCGTCCGCTCCAGCCGCGTTTCAAAAATTACTGTCAACACTTCTCCGCCATCTTCCAGGTGTCCAGAATTACCTTGATGATATTATTATCTATGGATTCACGGCTGCTGAACATGAACGTCACCTATCAGCTGTTTTAGAATGTTTGGAGAAGGCAGGGCTACAATTAAATCAGGACAAATGTCATTTCAAGCAGTCCTCCCTTCGTTTTTTGGGGCATGTAATTTCTGCGGAGGGTATTTCGCCTGACACAGAGCACGTTGATGCCTTCCATAACGCACCTCTTCCCACAGATGTTTCAGCTGTACGTTCATTTTTAGGGCTAACATCATGGTATGCAAAGTTTATACCGCATTACGCCACGATAGTAGAACCTATACGTGCTTGTTTACGTGGGCAATCCAACTTTGAGTTCACAGAGGAAGCACAGCGTAGCTTCCATAGGGTCAAGGAATTAATTCTGACCAGTCCTGCTCTGGCAATTTTTGATCCTGCTTTGCCTTCAATTATAGCAACTGACGCTTCAGACTACGGGCTAGGTGCAGTATTTACACAAATGCATGCAGATGGAACAGAGCACACCATTGCTTTTGCTTCTCGTACACTTTCTCAGGCCGAGAGGAAGTATTCTACAGTGGAAAAGGAGGCCTTAGCGTGCGTTTGGGCAGTTGAAAAGTGCCGTACGTATTTGTGGGGACACCGTTTCACTTTGAAAACAGATCACCAGGCCCTCACAACACTTCTAACTACGAAAGGTATGGGGAGAGCTGGTTTGCGTATTGCCCGATGGTCGGCACGTCTCCTTTGCTTTAATTATGACGTGTTGTACCGCCCGGGAGCGCAGAATTCGACTGCGGACTGCCTATCTCGTCTCCCTATATCTGCTCCAAATGTGCCATCTGAATTAGAGCCAGAGTATGTTGCCCTTCTGTCCTCGGCCGTGAAGGCAGTAAGCCATGCAGAATTCGAAGCTGCTTCTGCTTCATGCCCAGAACTGAGTGCCGTACGGGATCGCATTCATTCTGGATGGCCTGCAAATATTTCACTTATACCAAATGAGCTTGTACCGTACTTTCGCATACGGCATGAACTGTCTGTTAAAGATGATTTTGTATTCAGAGGATTGGATCGTTTAGTTGTGCCGGTTAAATTGCAACAGGTAATTGTGGACCTAGCACACGAGGGTCATCAAGGAATTGTCCGCACAAAACAGAGGCTTCGCGACCTGTACTGGTGGCCGAAAATGGATGATCTTGTCACTACAGCAATCAAGTCCTGTCAACCTTGCCAATCAAATGATAAGACCGCAAAAGTGTGTGCCGCGCCATTACAACCCGTACCTTGGCCAGACGGGCCATGGCAGAAAGTTGCCATTGACGTGATAGGGCCATTCGAAATCGCACCTGCAGACTGTCGCTTTGCCTTCACACTAATTGACTATTATTCAAAATGGCCTGAAGTTGGTTTTACGTCCCAAATTACTGCTTCAGCTGTAGTTGCTTTTTTAATATCTATTTTCAGTCGCCATGGCAACCCTCAATGCTTGGTATCTGATAATGGTCCTCAGTTCACATCCTCTGTGCTGACCACATTCCTACAGGAGAGGGACATTCAGCACACTAGATCTGCAAATTATCACCCTCAGGCTAATGGAGCAATTGAAAGATTTAATCGAGTGCTCAAGGAAACGGTACAGACGCTTCATTTACAGCGTAAGCCCTGGAAATCATCCGTTACGGAATTCCTTCATATTTTTAGAGCTACGCCACATGCGACAACGGGTATTTCGCCTTTTGAACTGCTTCATGGACGCAAGATGCGTACCAAACTGAACATACTGCCTTTGTCAACATCTGTTGGACTAGACGATGCAAGCATAAGACATCGAGTTGCTGCTAAACAGAATAAGATGAAGAAATACACGGATGACAGAAGAGGAGCTCGTCTCCCGTTACTGGCAAAGGGAGACACAGTGCGAGTAAAAATGCCCACCCTGGTGTCTAAAGGATTGCCACATTACAGTAATCCCACGCCTGTACTTGACAAAATTGGAGAAAGCAGCTACGTGCTTGGTGACGGTAAAGTATGGAATGCAGCGCGGTTGTCGCCTTGCGCACCATGTGCAGATTCGACAAATGACGCACACCCGCGGATCAATTCTCTGGTGCGCCTCCTGCTGCTCTGCTTGAGTCACATGGGGATTCGTTCCTTGAGAGTTTTCCACCTCCGATTTCAACAGTGAAACCGCCTGCTTTGTTGGTCCCTGAAGGAAATGGGAAGTCCACCTTGAAGGGCCGCCTATGCCGCCGTCCTGTGTGGTTAAAAGACTATGAGACGGGATCGTAATGCAAGTCAAACAGATTAGTTTGTTGTTTCTTTGTTGTGTTATTTTCCGTTTTGTTAACAGCAAGTTTTGGACGGGAAGTTAGATATTTAAGAAAGGGGGAGATGTTATGTTGTGGTATTAATGTTATTTCATTTGGACAGTAGGTGGCACTGTACAAAGATATAAATAGAACAGGGAGAGGGATGGGAGTTCCGGGAAGGAGATTGTATGAGAGAGGCTTTTCTATAATAAAGAAGGTTTGGAGATTTCTTTGTGTACTAATCAATATAACAGTAACAACTTACTCTGTGGAATGAGTGGGCCAACTATTTTTCATTGAATTTTTGGTGGCTGACATAGAGAGAAGCAAAAAAAAATCACATAACCATAAACTTTGAAGTAAATGTCTGGGAAAGCATGAAAAACAAGAATAAGGACCTTCTACCTTGATAACACGTCTCATGCTCTCATAATGACATCCTCGCTGAATTCTGGGTATACCTGTTGAAACTGTCACCAAGTGTGATATAATCTATGGCAAACTCCTGTCTTCCAGCTAAACTCTCCTCTTCAGTAGAAGTCTTGTACTGCCGTTTTTTTTCTGTTAGCTATGGCTGTCACAGTTGATCATGCCTTAAGCCATGTGCACTGTCAATTTTAATTATTGCTGCTTTGTAAATGCAATTACTTTGTAGTCACCTCAGGCCCACTTTAAGTAATTGCTAGAGTATTTAAGAAGGCATATTGCACTGTTTGAGAGCTCAACCAAACATTTTGTTTTTATGCTTTCATACTATTGGTCCTTTTGTCTACCTCTTGTATATTGTTTTTGCCTCATTTGATTTTTTTTGGTTTTTCTATTCACCTTGCCACATCCTTGCCTTTTCCTTTGGTTCCTGCTTTTGAGAGGAATGTTCTCCCTTTTCTTCTAACCATGACTCTTTCTGTATCACCAGTTTCCTCTGTTTCACTTGCTTGGATTTCCATCTCAAACAATGTCACCATGGTTCTGTGCTGGTCATCTAATTGCCTTTCACTGTAAGTATTCATGCAGTACCACCAACCACAGTGGAAGGAAGCAGTCAGAAGATTATAGTCTTGGAGACGGTCAGTTCTGTTCTTAAAAAATACTTGAGCGACAAAGGAATCTTGCATCATCTTAGATAGCATTATTTTTTTCATTACATACAAAACCAATAGATTATACACTGCAGCTAATACACCCACATACATGCATTTTCAAATCCTATAAATCGAATTCCAGGTGGTGGGGGTATAGAGGCCTATCCCAACAAGACAGGAATCAGCTTTGGAGCGGACACCAGACCATTAAAGCACATGCACAAACACACCACACTCTGTCACCCTAGGATCAGCTTGGACTTTCTTGTTAATCTAACCTGCAAATGTTTGGGTATATGGACATTAGAAAGGAGTACATGAAAGAAAACCTATATACACTGTCACACACGTGCAATTGGGAGGCAGCTAAAGGGTCTGAATAATAGTAGTACCATGCCAAACCAGGGGGTGGTGAGCTACACTGACTTCCTTTCTCAGTTCCCTGCAGACCATCCATGGGAAATCCCACTAGGTTCCGGCGCCATTGATGACATCACTTCCAGTAATGGCACCATTGATGATGTCACTTCGGGTAGCCACGCCAATGATGATGTCACTTCCCGTACTGGTGCCGATGATGACGTCACTTCTGCACCCACAAAGACGTCACTTCTGGCTCCGGCACTATTGAGGATATCACTTCCAGTTCCGATGACCTCACTTCCTGTACCAGCGTTTAAAGCCGCCATATTTTCAAATCAAATCAGTTCTGTTTTGGACTTAAACCTGTGAATATCTCAAAATTACCTGTTTGCAGAGAGGGAATATTATATGGGTGGTTGCCCTAAACATTTTTTGATGTCTGGTGATTGTTTTGTGACAACACATGGAGAGAATATGCAGACTACACACAGACAGTGACTGGGTGAGGGATTCTAAGCCAGAACGCTAGATCAGTGAGAGAGCAACAGTAGTCACAGTGCCACCACCTTGTCCTTATCAAAGTACATCATTTTTGAAATGCCATTTTCACGCTAAACATGAAAAACATTGAAAATGTGTGTGTATGGTAGTGCTAGCAAGGTAACAAGACTCAATGTGTTTTGTCTTTATGCTCAATCTGACTGTATAACATTGAAACAAAGTTTAAAAATACCGTATTGTATGTAAGAATGGTACCTAGAAATGATTGATGAAAATTTGTAATTACACATCTTCCTGGGTAGGTTTGCAGCTATAATGTAAAAAAAAAATAAAAAAACTCCACTCTCTGGTCACAGATCTAAAGACATCTTTATAAGAGATTAAAGTAAAATAAACTGATTGTGCCAGTTATTTTGATGGCTGTGCAATCTGAAGATTTCCAGAGTTCACAGTTACATGAGGGAGTGCATAGTTAAATCATGTTGGCTAACTTTGACTGTTAGCATTTGACTTATTACTGGAAAAGATGAAGCTATTAAAATCCAATTTCTCTTGGAACATATCTGTTTCAGTTAATAATATTTTTTAATCAAAAATTTGGGGTTTCACTTAAAAACAAGAACAGCTCTTCATAATTAATTCTACCTAACTTTGCAATTAATATTTTAAAATCATATACGTAACAGCCATATTGCATACATATACAGTATATTGCTGTGTTTTGCTCAACATCTTCCAACAGGAACTGTTATGGAGGGATTAATTAGGGTCAAACTTGTGACCTCACTGATCATGGCTTAGGTGACCAAGGCAATTGTCTAGGGTCCTGAGCATCCTGGGGGGCCCCCATACCAGCCACATACAAGGTTTTTTTTTTATTGCTTACGTTTCAGTGATAAGGCACCACAGGTGGGTGGAACAATCAAAGTGATTATATTTAAGTGGAAGGTGCTTGATTCATTCATGTTTATAGCGAGACATTTTGTAGGTAGCTTATGTGTTCCTTATTGGTTCGCAGATTGCTTGCAAGTTTCAACTGTAATGCCCGATTGACAGCTAGTGGCACATGCTTACCAATCAGATAGAAGACCCTACAATAAAGTATAAACCACTCACATTTAGGAATGGATTAATAACATCTATCTGCAGTTGATAACTATTAAATTATTTTGTTATGTAATGAACACAAGGGATTTCTTTACACCCTATAATACTCCATGAGAAAAAAGCAGCATCTCATCTCACATGAAAGAAAACCAATGTATAAATTATTCAGCTAAACAATCACTAGGAAATCTCTATGAGAAACGATGTGTTGCATGTGAGAAACAAACCAGGGCTTGGACTGCTTACACTTAAATGTCCAGTTCCAGTGCCTCAAAACACCACTCACATCTACAGTTATTCCCAGTTTCAAATAAAAGCTAACAGCGTCAGATCCCTGGGGGGGGGCGATAGTATATATCGTGATTGTGACTAAGAGAATAAAAGTGGAAAAAAAACAGTAACTTTTACAAGTACTATAAATGTACACTGTCTGTTACAGACGCAAACCAAATGTATGTGCGTACTGTATAATATTAACAATAAGAGCAGCTCACTACTGAAAATGGCAAATATATGAGGAAGTCGGGATCGAACCGGGGACTTTTGATTACAAGTCAGAAAATCTTACCGCTACACCATGGAAGCTGTTGTATCATCCTTGAACCTTTTGTGAAAGTGTTTATTTGATCTTTGGACTTCAGGCTTCACACATTATATAGTTTATGCCAACATTTTGTCATTTACTACTAAAATATGAAAAACATTTCTGTTTTAACAATGTGTTTACACAGATTATTGTGGAAACGGAACACACATGAAATGCATTTGTCCCAAATAATGATCTATTATTTCCACTCTAAAACTCCAGCACTTCACTCCCAGATAATCAAGGCATGAGCCGGGAGAACTTTGTGCACGTTCTGCAGCGGTGGGGGGATGGAATAGCAGGCTGCTTGCTGCTTGTCTTTATCGGCACATTTACAGGACAAAAGTTGCTGACGGAGAGGTGCGATGGGATTTAAGATCTACAAGTTTTTTCGTAGGCTCTGGTAATTCTAGTGTTAAAGGTTTGCAAGGTTTCTGCTTCAACTACATGACTCAGTTGTTTGTTTTTATGAATTCCCACAATGCTTTGCATAAGGTAGTGCTTTAAGGCTTCAGTCGTAAATGCACTTCCCTTAATTTTCACTGGTGTCCTCAAGTACGTGATGCTCCATAAAGTTGAAAGCATTCTGCTGGATCTGATTTATCAATGCCTTTGAGAATATTGCAAACCTTGATTGGTCCCCATATGTTTTCTTCTTCTCGAGACTAAACAGATTTAATTATCTTAGTTTGTCAGTATACAATTTGTCCTTAAGTCCTGAGATGCTGTTCTACCCATGCTTTGGTCAAGTCTTTACTTCATTTGATAACAAAGTTATAAATCAGAGTTATGCTGATAACTCTGCAGAGACTCCTTTAAACAAGAAGTCTTCAAAACTGACATTTATCTTAGGCTTATGACTGCAACGAGAAGTCAAGCAACATGACACCTTTTATTGGCTAACCAAAAAGATTACAATATGCAAGCGTTTAACTGCCTGAAGAAGGGGCCTGCATTGCCTCGAAAGCTTGCATATTGTAATGTTTTTAGTTAGCCAATAAAAGGTGTAATTTTGCTTGACTTCTCATTGCATCCATAATTGATAACACAGTAAAACACCCTACCACTACAGGCTTATGACTGAAAACTGAACTGTTTCTCTATGTGATGGACAAAATAAGGCACATACTGTAGAGGCCTGCACTGGATCTGTAACTGGAAGTGATTTTGATCCAATCTCCAGCAGTTACATCTTCCTTCAAAACTAACTGCATTCTATGGCTTTAACAGTAATCTCCAGTGAGCCTTAGAACTAGCTTTAAGATCCACTCTGCCAAGCTAAGCACTGTGCCAATGACCAAGCCCAGTCTGAGAAGACTGTGAATCAGCATTACATTAAGAAGATAACTTCAGCACCTACACTATTATGCCAGGAAAACTAAAGCTTTTCCATCTGAAGTGGAGAGGGCACAACAAACAGCCTGACAGTGAACAGACAAAGGCAGCACCACACCAGACCACACCATGTACAAAGGACCATACAGCAAACACCAAGAGTACACTCCACCACAAGAAGGGTCCTCCACTTAAACTAAAACAGCTCCACACATCAGACATCATCTTTAAAGATTTGGTATCATGGAATCTATTTGTTTATATGTGCCATGATAAAGTAGAACTCTAAACAGCCGGTAAACAGCCAGCCTCTTTAATGTTAAGTGTTTGTCTCCTCTGTCATGCATCATGCTTTGTATGTTGATATACTGTACATGCAATTATTATATTTCTTTAATCCTTCTGTTTATCAACAAATTGTATTATTCTGTTTCTTAAAATGAGTGCGCTACATTTGCTTTGATTTTTACCTTTAAATTGTTTTTCCTTACTCTGATAAATGCCAGGATCAGAACTATCAGATTTCATAATAGTAAAGTACTTTTCCACAAGCTGTGATATTAATGAACGTAACATCTTTAACTTCAGAGACTCGTATATTAATTTGATATGTGCATCTAAGTGTTCTTTTGTTAAGCTGATTGTTTAGGGGCTTTTACTACTGTTTTCCTTATGGTGTATGCTTGTAGCAATAATTTGTATGAGCTCCACTAATCAAATTTCTTGCAAGTAATGTTCTGACAATGACACCATTAAATTTATTCGGCTTCTTGCTTAATAAAGAAAAATGCAACACCAAAAATGCTAAAGAGCACACCTTGTAGAATGGTTGCATACTGTACATTTTCAATATACAGTACTGATGCAATAATGTGTGTTTGAATTTATGTACTCATTTAAAAAAGGGCTCAACACAGATAGACACAGAGGCACGTATGAAACAATAGACTTTTTATTTTCTTCACCCGTGGGCGCACGTCTTCCCCGTGACCCACAGGCAATACACAGTCCATAAGCACTTAGTACAACACACAAACAGCCTAGTCCTCCTCCTCCCGACCCTGGCTCTCTGAGTGGTGGTGGCTGGCCCTTTTTATAGCCCACCCGGAAGCGTTCCAGGTGCTTGACCACCTGGTCCTAATTGCATTTCCGGGTGGTGCTGAAGATTCGTCCAGCCAGGCTGTTGAAACCAGACAGCCCCCCTTAGTGGCCACCCCGGGCCACAACCAGGCTGTGGAGGACTCCATCCCCCATGGAGCCCTGAGGGAGGTTGGGGAATCACCGTTGGCCAGGGAGGCTGCCACCAAGCATCCCGGGGGAGATACTGAGCTGCCCATGGCTGCTCCCCCGGAACATAAGCAGCAGGGACGTCCCGGCCGGGCATGGGACCCGGCTGTCCATCACAGTGCCCCTCCCTCACAGGAGGCTTGTGGGCCTCATCGGCCTGCCCCGTGAGGGCTGGTCCTCTCCCGGACAGGGAGTCGGCATCCTTGGCTCCACGGCTGTGCCTTGTAAAAACATAACAAACAGGTCTGGGGGTGCTGCCCCAACATCCCTGCCACTCGGACGTCCTCTCTGGACAACACCTCCAGACGTGGCCACTGTGGCCGGAGTTAAAGCACAACCGACCCCCTCCAGTTCAACTCTTGCAAGAGCGGAAGCAGGCAGAAAACCCCTGCTGCCCCTTCACCCGCTCAGAGGAGGGATTGTGACGTTTTCACCCCTCTGCAGCGTAGCCCTCCTGCACCATCAAACCGACGGGCTTACACTGCACCTTGTTAGGAGTTCCCAACCTCTTTGTCCCGGTCCTCCTCTTCCTCTGGGATGCACTGACGGTCTAGGTCCCCTTATGGGAAGAAAGGAGATCCTCTGCTGTTTAGATGGCCGTAAGACCGGCGCGGGCAGTTGGGGCGGAGTTGTTTGGCAGCCGACATTCACCAGCTGCCACTCCACACGCTCTTCTGCCACACCGTCGGTCATCACGGCAGTGTCTTGTGTAGTGGGCGGAGTGGTCTGGCAAGCAGTTCTGACCATCACCGCACCTGCTGTGCTCCGCCCCCCACCCCCCCCCTCATTTCCTCTATGGGACAGACCTCACTCACCTGTACCGCTATGTCCTGCAGGCAGGAGGCCAAGGCCCCCCCCCCGCGTCTCCAGCCATTTAACAACGGCTGCCATCGGGGCACCGATCTTCTTGTCCAAGTTCTCCTTTGTCTCCTGCAGGACCTGAAAAACCTTAACTAAGGACTGCAAGGGCAGGAGCACTGTTTGCACCTTCCGTGCAGCCCAAGAAAAGTTAATCTTTTCGACCGTGAGCCATCAAGGCCCTGCGGGCTCGGAGAGAAGGTCTGTCACTCCCGCCTGCGAACTTTCCTCGGCGGGCAACTGACACACGCCCTCCCCCCCTTTACCTGCTTCAGAGAGAAGCTCCTGCTCCTCTAGCTGGGACTCCATGTCAGGAAGCTCATCCGGGCTGTCCTCTTCCAGCTGATTAATTGGGCTGAAGGGAAGACACAGCCCAGCCTTGGTCTCTCCCGAGCTCTCTCTGCCATCATGCCACGGACAGACTTCATCTGGCCACCAACGGGTGGTTGGTAATTACGACACACCAATGATAATTACATGGTGTGAAGTTATTATCTTGAGCAAAAAATACTCCAACAAAACAGATAAAGATTTGGGGACAATCCCCATATATTGTTGTCCAGTCAATAAATAAAGAAACTGATTGATATGACTTTGCAGTACATTGAACATTTTACTGTAGACAAAATGGCGTTTTTATAACAGAGTGAATGATCGGACAGGAAATGGTTGACAGGATTTTTGTTTTTTTTTGTTTTTTGTTCTTTTATTTCGCCTTATACAATTTCTTGTATTAGGAATTTGTTAGTTTTCGCATACCCCTTGGGGTCAGAGCACAGGGTCAGCCATTTTACAGCGCCCCTGGAGCAATTACAGATTAAGGGCCTTGCTCAAGGACCCAGCAGAGTAGGATCTCTTTTGGCAGTGACGGGGATTCGAACCAGCAACCTTTGGGATACCAGCGCAGATCCTTGGAGACTACTGGAGACAGGAAACTGAACCAACATCATCAGGAGTTGACGGGAAGCAAAGGATTGTGGAACCGGAAGTGACATCATCATGACGGACCGGAAGTGACGTCATCACAGCCATTTTGAACCCGGCAATGGAGGTCCTTATTTTTCTTCAGGTTTTCTGCAGGTGAAAATAGATTCAGGTAAGCACCACGTGATGACCCTCTGTCTCGCGATATTTCACTCACCTTTAGGCTCTTTGACTGCCTCCAACTCGCACGTGTGTGACAATGGTCACATGACTGACAGGGGCCCTCAAAAATAACAGAGCATAATTTCTATCAGTTTTTATTAGCCATCTATTGAACTCACATTTAAAAATATAATTTACGTACAATTTAGAAACTATGTTTTTTTTGTGCCTTGAGTAGCAATCCAGACAGTCTCTATATTGTATTTCCACTTTCTATGTTAGCCAGAATGGATCAGCCTGTTCCTAAATCACATGAATCATTGAGTAGTAAATCCACTGAATAGCCAGCATTAGATGAGTTTTGTTCTCCTTAAATTGAAATGTCAAAGCCTAAAAGTTCTAAAAAAGAAAGGCAAGAAGAATTTGAACAAGAAGAGTGCAACAATTGGACTCTTAGTTTTTCTCAGGGAAAGGTCATTTTATTAACGTTAGTCAATTCTCCATACTTGGTGGAAATGAACCAGTTTACAGGATCCATCAATCTAACATAACAACCAAATGATTAAAAAATATAATTCAAAGCCAGTTTGAATAAGCCGTGCAGGCATATGTTTATTATTAAGTAATTCACACAAAATGTGCTGTATCACAGGAAATACAAGACATGTTTTTGTTGCTAATGATTTTAAGGCTAGACAACTTTTTAACATTTCTAACTTAGTACACTCAAAGTTATTGTACAAAATTTAAGCCATAAGTTATTGTAGTTTAATGGGTGCATTTTGAATTAAGTGAATCAAAAAAGATTATGTTGCATGATGAGTCAATTTGGATCCATATTCTAAGAATAATCTTTCAGTGATATGGTGGCCTTAATTTCCTTCTTCAGCATAAATTTGAATATAACAAATTCCCAGGTTCTTTGTTATATTTTTATGTTGAAACATTACAAATGTCTTTATTAAATGAGATGAATCTAAGAGTGTATAGATTATGGGAGGCCATTTTTAAAGATAAATTTCATTGACTTAGAGCTTAGTTAATTGCTATGAATCATCCTTTGTTACAAAAGATTTGTGAGATCCAAAATAAATTTCTCCATCATTTTTTTCTGTTAAGTATAAGTAAAATGTTTCCAAATATATGTATCAATTGTGCATTTTGTCATTCACCACTAAATGAAGTTCAACACCTTTTTAAAATTGTCCTGTCTCCAGAAACCTGTGGAAATAAATGTCCACTTGGATTGCTCAAAAATTGTTTTTTTTCTTTTAAAATTAAAGGCTACTTGAAAATAAATCTGTTAATTATACCACTATTTCTGATCAATGTTTTACATTATTTGAGAAATATTTCATTCATAAGTGTAAATGGATCAGATGTAGTCTCTTATTTAAACATTTCTTTACTAAATGTTTGGTATATAGATAGATAGATAGATAGATAGATAGATAGATAGATAGATAGATAGATAGATAGATACTTTATTAATCCCAGGGGGAAATTCACATACTCCAGCAGCAAAAAATATTAAATTAAAGAGTAATAAAAAATGCAGGTAAAAAACAGACAATAACTTGAATAATGTTCAACGTTTACCCCCTCTGGTGGAATTGAAGAGTCGCATAGTTTGGGGGAGGAATGATCTTCTCAGTCTGTCAGTGGAGCAGGACAGTGACAGCAGTCTGTCTCTGAAACTGCTCCTCTGTCTGGAGATGACAGTTTAATGGATGTAGTAGATTCTCCATATATATATATATATATATATATATATTTATATATATTTATATATATATAAGTATATAGATAGATAGATAGATAGATAGATACTTTATTAATCCCAGGGGGAAATTCACATACTCCAGCAGCAAAAAATATTAAATTAAAGAGTAATAAAAAATGCAGGTAAAAAAACAGACAATAACTTGAATAATGTTAACGTTTACCCCCCTGGGTGGAACTGAAGAGTCGCATAGTGTGGGGGAGGAACGATCTCCTCAGTCTGTCAGTGGAGCAGGACAGTGACAGCAGTCTGTCGCTGAAACTGCTCCTCTGTCTGGAGATGACACTGTTTAATGGATGTAGTGGATTCTCCATATATATATATATATATATATTTATATATATTTATATATATATAAGTATATAGATAGATAGATACTTTATTAATCCCAGGGGGAAATTCACATACTCCAGCAGCAAAAAATATTAAATTAAAGAGTAATAAAAAATGCAGGTAAAAAACAGACAATAACTTGAATAATGTTAACGTTTACCCCCCTGGGTGGAACTGAAGAGTCGCATAGTGTGGGGGAGGAACGATCTCCTCAGTCTGTCAGTGGAGCAGGACAGTGACAGCAGTCTGTCGCTGAAACTGCTCCTCTGTCTGGAGATGACACTGTTTAATGGATGTAGTGGATTCTCCATAATTGATAGGAGCCTGCTGAGTGCCTGTTGGTCTGCTACGGATGTCAAACCGTCCAGCTCTATGCCAAAAATAGAGCCTGCCTTCCTCACCAGTTTGTCCAGGCGTGAGGCATCCTTCTTCTTAATGCTGCCTCCCCAGCACACCACTGCGTAGAAGAGGGCACTCGCCACAACCATCTGATAGAACATCTGCAGCATCTTACTGCAGATGTTGAAGGATGCCAGTCTTCTAAGGAAGTACAGGTGGCTCTGTCCTTTCTTGCACAGAGAATCAGTATTGGCAGTCCAGTCCAATTTATCGTTCAGCTGCACTCCCAGGTATTTATAGGTCTGCACCCTCTGCACACAGTATATGTGATGTCTCTTGAGTTAGTTAAGAGCAGCAAAGCTTTTAGGTGAGATAAAGTCTTAAAATCCATTACTGGTTAATTTTTACCCTTATCTTATATATACACATCTACGTGTGGAAGTGTGTGTCTGTCTGGCCTGGAAGTGTGAGGCTACAGCAGTGAAGCTCAAAGAGCTAGCAAGGCAGCCTCAAGTTAATGAGTCGCTTACCCGCTGATAGACAAGGGGGGCTGCACATCCGCAGAAAATTTCTGATGATTTCAATAGTTTCTAAGTGCCCATGCTTTTTACAGCACAGGTTTACACAGCAAGTTAGAGTATTATTATTGATGTGTTTTTTTTTTTGTGTGTGGTTCCTTTATTCTAATATATTTAAATGTATTATTTGAGTTGTTTATACAGTGGAACCTTGGGTCACAAACGTCTCGGACCACGTACAAATCGGGTTACGACCAAAAAGTTTGCCAAACTTTTCATGACCACACACTCAGGTGACGAACAAGCCAGTTTCCCTTCCGGTTCGTACGCGCCGAGGATTTCCACACGTGTTCAGTCTCTCCCTGTGCATTCCCTGTGCAGCGAGCGAGGGATAGAAGGAGTGAAAGAGCCCAAGCAGAAGAAGTAAACATTACAGAAGAAGTAAGTAAACATTTAGTTTACTATTACACTGTGCATTCTATGGTATAATTAACTATTTTTGTGCTTAAAAATCTTTAAAAAAATATATATTTACATACAGCTCATATGGTCCAGAACGGATTAATTGTATTTACATGCTTATGTAACCTTTAAAACTTTAAACAGGCTTATGTTAAGTAAACTCAATTTAAATGAACTGTTTAATAGTCATTTTCCCAAGAATCTTTTTGTGTTTTTTTAGAGAAGGCATGTCAAAGTGTGGCATATAACTGTGAAAAGTAACTTATAAATATATAGAAAATAAATAAATATGTTGAAAATACAGGCTAGTTAATATTCAGAAATATTGCCTCACGCTGAGCCCAACGCCTTCTGGTTCCAGTTAGACTTTAGTTAAAGATTATAAAGCCATACTCAGTCCGTGGAGAAAACCATTATTCCTGGGCATGGCAACATCTTTATAAGAAACCTAACATAGACATTCCTGCTTATGCTAATGGACAACATCTAGAAGCATTTTGCCAGTATTGTCTGATCATCCCACTTTACATTTCAATCATGCCTGTTTTCCATTTGCTATTGCCCATTTTCCCACCCACCATTTGGTATTGGGTTTCAGGATGTCATTTTACATTGGTGGAGTGGTTACATGTCAGACTCAGAGCATATCAGTTCATTACAGTGTCTTAACTATCTAAGGCTCAATGCAATTTAGTGCCTAACAGTGCTTAAACTATATTGGTGGTGGGATTACAATATACAGTGGAACCTTGAGATACGAACAGCTCTGTATACGAGAAATTCAAGATACGAGGAAAGTATGAGCGAAAAATTCAGATCTAAATACGAGCATTGACTCGCGTAACGAGCCACGAGCCAGGCTGTGGGTATAGCTTGTGGCTTAGCGAGGGGACGTGGTAGCTGTAGCGAGCCTCAGGGCGATTTGCAGTGTGGGCGTTTCTCACCTAAGTGCACAGGTGGGAAACTGCCCACATCCATGATTGTTCCTGTGGCTGATGGGCTGCAGCTGCCATGTCCTCCCCGCATATATAGAGAAGCGCGAGCCAGTTAAGGGGGAGAAGAAGTAAAAGAAAAGAGAGGAGAGAGAACGGAGGTTGCAGGCAGGCAGGCAGGCAGGCAGGCAGGAAGAAAGAAGCAGCAGCAGCAGCAGCAGCAGCAGCAGTAGGAGAAAGTCGGTGCGGGAGAGCGAGCGAGTGCAGGCTCGCGTGTAGCTGGACAGTGAGCTGAACAGGCGAGCCAAACAGCTGAAGCAGGACGGTGTAGAGAAGGTCAGCTGCATTAAGAGTGTCTCGCCTGTTGCAGAGCCCGCATGGGAGAAGCAGGTGAGACGCTGACGCTAACAGAGAAGAAGCACCGGGGATTGTCATCTGTTTTTTAAAGACTGCTTCCTGTTGACGTTTTAACCTCGTGTTAAAGGATTGTTATTCTTGTGTATTTTAAACCTCCACTTCACAACTGTTTTAAGGATTATTTATTTAAAGATTTATTGAATGCTCTACTGCACTTTGGACACCTGTTTTGATTCTTTTAATAATCAGTTATATTATTTACCAGTGTTATTTATTAAAGGTAGACTACAGTATATATTATTTATCAGTGTTATTTGTTAGGAAAATTGATTTTTATGTTAATATTTTTTGGGGTGCGGAACGGTTTAACTGGATTTCCATTATTTTCAATGGGGAAGTTTGTTCTAGATACGAGAAATTCGCTATACGAGCTCAGTGCTGGAACGAATTAAACTCGTATCTCGAGGTTCCACTGTACTTTAAAAATACTTCTTAAAAGGTGTAGAACCACATATTAAAATAAATGCTTAATTAAAATGAGTCCTTAACTATATGTTATATAACTTCTGCGCATACTCCATTCAAATGTCTGCACTAAATTATCCAGTGTGTGAATATATAAAAATATCCAGTTAATATGTATATAAATTTACTTCCACAGCATCACTTTTCAAGATGTTAATATTAGTGTGCTTGATTGTAAATAAATATAATACTAGTGATCTCTTCCTGCACCTCAAATCTGGAATAGTTTACCAATCGAAGTTCGCCAGGTTAATATGGTGAAGCATTTAAAAAAACTGCTAAAAACCCATTATTTTAACATGGCTTTCTCATAGCTACATTTAATGTAACCCTGATAAACTATATATGCATTGAATTAATAATTTTCTTCATAGCTCCAAAATACGTATTAATCCCTACTTTTCTCTGCTGTTCTCTTACTGATTTTCTGTAGTGGCGTTCTGCGCCACCACCACTTGATCAAGGCACCATGCAGTCCATACACTGATGGCTTGAATGCCAGATGTCCACATGACCATCATTATCAAATTCTTGCATGTGAAGCCAGAAAACCATGAGGATTGACATCATTTATGTTAGGTAGAATGCCTAGAGGGGGCTGAGTGGTCTCGTGGCCTTGGAACCCCTGCAGATTTTGTTTTTTTTTCTCCAGTTTGGAGAAAAACTCCATCTGGATTTTTTTTTTTTGTTTTTTTTTTTCCTCCCGGCCATCGGACCTTACTTTATTCTTGGTTATTTAGTATTGCCTAATCTTTTTTTTTTTTTATAAATTTTTCTTTCTTCATTTTAGAAACTGTTAGAGCCGGTAGATAACTGTTATTTTAGTGCCAAAATATATAAGACATTTATTTGTCTTGTCGTAGCACAGTAGGTGGTGCTGCTGCCTCCTGAATTTAGTGTCCTGGGTTCAAACTCTGCAGCTGCATGTTGTCCATGAGTCATTTGAATGGTCTCCCAGTTCCTGTATTGCTTTTCCTCCAGGCACTCTACATCCTTAAATACACACAGATTAGAGTTACAGGTCTATGTGTGTGTGTGTGTGTGTGTGTGTGTGAATGGGCCTTGCACCCAGTGCTATTGGAATAGGCTACAGCCTCTGAAGTGAATCAGGTGGCTTTGAGAAGATTTATTTGTCATATTGTTATCCAATATACTTATTATTTTAACAGTCCTGTGATATAATTGATTAAAATGTCATGGGATCATCTTTTATTTTAAGCAGACTTTTGTGTGATAAAAGCTCATTTGTTGGATTCTGTGTTGGGCAAACCACAAGACATTCTTTCTTTTCTGACACTAATTAACTCTTTTAGCTGTTTTCATTACACACTAAAAGATTTTCTTTACTTTTCATATGCCTGCCCTTTTCTATCTTGAAGAGTGACCCCAATTATTAATTAGCCAATAAGAGTCTTGACAGTGGTATTCCCCAGAGCCGTTCTCCTGGAACACATCATCCAAAGTATACTGTGTGGCAATTGACACAAAAAAATCTCCTTTTCAATGCAACAGTGGATTAAAGTTAGCATTCCCTTATCTTTACAGGAAGAAAATCAATATCAGAAAGAGAGAACTGCCATGAGGTAATACAAACATGGTTAACTGGATTCATTTTGAAAAATGTGCAGCATTTAAGTGCTAGTGTTATTTATCCATGAGCCAAACCTACTGTAAATTTACCAGTAAATTAAATTAAAATGTTTATATTAATTATACATTTCTTTTTGTTATCTCCTGTATCATTTCTGTGGTGTTTTATAGGTTTGCTCTTTCACGTTGTTTTAACCTCAAAGTCCTTGTTTACTTTCAAAATCATAATTCTAACCTGACTGCAATAAACACTGTTTTCTTGATATTTTTAGCACTGAACTTGAGCAGAAGGGCATTATTGGTACTTCTTAGTGATGTAAACCAATATACTTATGAATAGATCTGTAGAAACTGACCATCATTCATCTGAACTCCAATGGTTGTGTCGAGACTGACATCAGAGAGTGCTTCGTGACTGACGTGGGCATGTTGTGATGTTGTGGCCATTATGTGACTGACGTCATAGGTATTGCAGGCTGCACTTAGACCTGCCTCAGTCACTGGTAAATCATCCCTGATGAAAGGACAATTTCTAATCATGCTTGAATGGTGTACTTAATAGCCAAGCATAAAAGCCATACACATTTTGCAAAAGCCTTGTTTGTCTAGCCACGGTCACAATAAGTAAAGTCGTGCACTATCATAAAGTTGCTTGCCGAAAAAAAAGAACCTGCACGTTCTGTGATATGGCTGCATGACACATTGATGACCTGGCACGAGATATTAAAGGTCAATTGATTGAACAAGCCTGGCAAAGTGAAAAATCTGTACACCGGTGAGATGAATCAACTGTCATTAACAGGCCTGCTCAGCTTCTTGTATTTGCAAAATACTGCTTTAGTAAGTTTCAATTCACATAATTGTAAAAAAATATGACATGTAAATGGGAGGAGGTTTGGGGATACCACTTATGAGCTTCATGTTAAAAGAAAGCATGGGATAAAAACATTTCAGAACAGATGATATAACTAGCCAAATAAAATCATGTGGCTGTATGCACCTTGCAAAGAGGAATACATTTTTCTTGATGTTTGGGCTTGATGATTTCTGTGCTTCAAGGATAGAGGGGCTTAGAGATGTCATACCCCAAGGGTACCAACTTGGGTTAATCCAGCCTTGCCATTGACAGATTTCACAATACAGACATGTTATTTTTTTAGTAATGTTAACAAACAGGCCTGTTTGTGAAAAAGTTCTTCCAACTACTGTCTTTTAACATAAACAAAAATATTTTTAACAACCATATTTTAATCAGCTTTATTTGTTAAAGAATTTTGCTTAAGTTAATCAGTTAGTTGGTTGACTATGGTGCCATTTACTCCAAAATTTACTATAAAATATTTTATTAATGAGAATGTACAGTAGTGGTTTCTTGGCCATTTGCATATACAGAAGTCCTATGTTTATAGGTTTATCTTTCTCCACTCACAATCTGACTGCCTGATTTTCCCTGAAGCAGCAAATACAGTACCTTCCCTGCCATGCATATGAAACAGATGAATCCAGAAACAGACTTTCACATACTCTCTTCAGAAGAGGAATATGTATAATTTATCGTATATGTGACAATTGCATCTTCACCACTGTACCCAACTGAATCAGTAAAAGAAACAAAGGTAGACACCTGAGATATACAATGTATTTCATAAGAAAGTAGTCTGTCAATTATAAAGACACCATATTCATATCTCTTCTGCAGGTTGATTAATAACAATTTCACGACACTAATTGCTGATTATTTATTGTATAAATTCATCAGTGTAAATATTTATGCAGCAGTATTTTGGAACTACCTTATAATCAAATAACATGAAGCCTCCATGAAAAAATAAAAGATAAATTTGGACAAAAAATGTTTCACAGCCTATCAGGCTCGTAAAACAAAAAAAAATGTGATGAAGTTAACTTTTAAAAATTACAGTTAAACAATAAATAAAAAGAAGTAAAATGTATCAATAAATAAAAGTACAGTGGAACCTCGGTTCATGACCATAATTCGTTCCAAAACTCTGGTCGTAAACCAATTTGGTCGTGAACCTAGGCAATTTCCCCCATAGGATTGTATGTAAATACAATTAATCTGTTCCAGACCGTACGAACTGTATGTAAATATATATATTTTTTTATTTTTAAGCACAAATATAGTTAATTATACCATAGAATGCACAGCATAATAGTAAACTAAATGTAAAAACATTGAATAACACTGAGAACCTTGAACAACAGAGAAAACTAACACTGCAAGAGTTTGCGCTATAGTGCTAGGAATCGCTCTCTAAAAACACTTTTTTTAAATGAGTTTTAAGCACAGGGGAAAAAAATGAACATTTGAAAAAGCCATAATTTAATAAACTACCAAGAAAAGTAACATTGCAACAATGCAGGCTACGAACCGATCACTGTAAACAGAACTGAAAACAAAAACAAGCCTTCTCTACCTTATGCGTCCCTCCCTCTCTCGCTCGCGCGTGCCTGTGTGTGTGTGTGCGCGCGTGTGTCTCTCTTTTGCGAGCCTGGAGCGCCTGTTTGTCTCTCTAGCGTGCTCCTGTGTGTGTGCACGCCTCTCTCTCCCGCGCGCTCCTGTGTGTGTGTGCGTCTGTCTCTCTCTCGCGCTGCTTGTGTGTGTGCGTGGCTCTCTCTATCTCTCTCTGGCGCTGCCTGTGTGTGTGTGTGCGTATGTCTCTTTTTTGCGAGCCTGGAGCGCATGTGTGTCTCTCTAGCGCACTCCTGTGTGTGTGCGCGCCTCTCTCTCGCGCACTCCTGCGTTTGTCTCTCTCTCGCGCTGCCTGTGTGTGTGTGTGTCGCGCTCTCTCGCTCTCTGTCTTGCTTGCTGCACAGGAAATGCACAGGGAGAGACTGAACATGTACAAACCGAAAGGGAACCTGGCTTGTTCTTATACCGAGTGTGTGGTCGTGAACCAAGGCAAAAGTTTGGCGAACTTTTTGGTCATAAACCGATTTGTACGTGTACCGAGAAATTCATGAACCGAGGTTCCACTGTACTACAATAGCAAAAGGTGCACCCTAAATTTACAATATCTGTATATCCATAACTAGTTGCCCCCTGCGGCTCCGCCTGCGTAGTAGTGAAACAGGACAGTGAGGAGAGCACTGCCTGGCTCCCTACTCCTGATGTCACGCTTCCCCCTCCCCTTGGCCTGCAGCCTCTCTTTCAGATTAGCATGAATATATCACTCCTGCAAGCAAACTATGATACATAGTGCAATGAGAGAAGTCGCAAAATCAACCAGAACATTCAAGCAAATTATTGAAAAAAATCCAATTTAAATCCATTAAGTAGTTCTGTCATGAAAAGCAGAGAGACAGACAGACAGACAGACGTTGGATTTTATATATAGAGAGATATTGGGGGCAGATAGAGAAAATAAGGACCGGAAGATAAAGAGCATTTAGGGGTTAATCGAATGGAGAAGTCATTTAACAGTGCTGAAAACAGACAGACAGATAGATAGATCTACAAATACACATAAGAATTTCCCCCAAAAATAAAGAAAACTTCACACTTGGCTAAATATAAGAAATCACTCACAGTGAGGCATATAAGGCATATTAGTGTAGATATAGAAAGCCCCAGTAAGTGGTTGCCTAGATTTGGACACTCATTTACCTGATTATACTGTTTCATAATATTTTCACATGCAGACAATGTTTGGTCTTAATGTCTGATGATCTACCCAAGCCTATTACAGGTGGTCTTCCAAATTCCAAGATACTCTGTATTCTGTTTCTCACAGTCTCTCTTTACGCAGAACATTCTCATTTTGTTTTATTCTTTAGGTCTGGTTTCATAGCTTTAGTGCTGTTTACATGGGTGCAGACTTGTCATAGGCAATAACACAAATAATAATCCATAAATAACAAACACAGAAGTAATGAAAATGATAATAATAATAATAGTACTCCTCAGACTGGCATAGCATATGACACAGAGCAAAATAATATTAAAGGATCAAAGTGACAACAAGACTGCAGGTCTGGAATGCATTTCTGCAGAAGAATTTTATTCAGACTATAATCATCACCCAAAATGGCCTTACATTAATGCTTACAACAAAAAGTGGGCAAATAATATTCTCTGTTTTTCACCACTATCCATGACATTTGCTCTTGCCACACTAAAAATGTTCTCCACAGTCTGTTTACCACAGGAAAAAGTCTCTGAGGTTATACATTTATTAGAATAGTTATATTGCATTATTTGCATACGTTAACAAGGATATGGTAAATAGGAGTATTGTTAAAGGTTTAAAGTTAATAATTATAATTCAATTTCTTTGAATTTTGTGATTATATTAAATATGTCAATTTATCTGAGTAGCCTAAATGAAATGTATATGCTTATAGAGCTGTATTAGTAAGGTTATAACTACACAATGACAATCATTGTAGCCTACCTGACAGGTTAAGTGGTAATTTGATTATGTGATACAGATGTTTTTTCAACATTTTTTTCATGCAAATAATTAATTAAATAAATAAAGCCTGCTAACACAGCCCAAATATTCCTACATGGCACCTCTCAAGAGTGTATTTTTCTGGAAGAGCTTTATAAGCAGATTGGCAGGGCACAATTTACATCGTCGGATAGGGCAATAAAAATGCTAGAGTCAACTCTGCTCTGTAACATTTCTTGACACAGTTCTGTTGAATAATTTTTTGGCTAAAAGTTCATAATGCCAGTGTATGTGTCATGATATTCATAGGATGCAAAGACATTATCTATATACAAATCTGTAAATGATTTAATCCCATACGTTTTCCAGTATATTTTCTTGTTATGTTTATCCCTAGGTATTTAAACTGATCTGCAATGATAAAAGGGAAGGTGTCCAATCTAATGTTGTGTGCTAGAGAGTTCACTGGATAAAACACACTTTTATTCAAATTCAATTTGAACCCAGATATCTTTTGAAATTCTGCTAGTGCTGTTAGGACTGCAGGCCACAGACTTTTGTGGGTCTGATATATACAGTACCATATCATCTGCATATAGTGATATTTTGTGTTCCGGTGCTTCACTGATAATCCCTTTTATTTTGGATTCATTTTGTAAGTGAACAGCCAATGGTTCAATGGAGATTGCAAATGGCAGTGGTGACAGGGACATCCTTGTCTAGTACCTTGTTCTAGTTTGAAGTAGTCTGAAGTTGCTAGTATAAACTGAAGCTTCTGGACTAGTATATAGTAGTTTTACCCACGTACATATGTTTGGGTCAAACTCAAATCTGTGCAGTGTAGTGAATAGGTAGTTCCTTTCAACCATATTAAATGCTTTTTTATGCACTGAAAGATAATAAGATTTCTGGGGTGTTAAGACTTTATGGGTGAATATATTACACTAATACTAGAATCCCTGATGCCTACGAAAATATTTGTAATGCCAGGCGACCTTATCTTCCTTCACACCTCCTCATCAGCGTCAAATGTGTCAATCAGCACTGGCAGCAGGCAGCCTGCACACTCATCCCCCATCAAGGCAGCTGAAGTCAGACACAAAATTCTCAGAACTGAAGTCACTTTATCTTGGAGTGATTGTGTATGGAATTGTATAGGGTAAGTAATGTATCATTATTTGGAATACATACATTTCATGTGTGTTTCTTGTCTACAGTGTTCTGTGTAACTGTAGGATGACAGGAAATGCAAGGCAAGAAATTTTGAACACATAACTAAAACAGACAAATTAGGCACGTCAGCTTGGCTGGTGCAGAAGTAAGAAGTGCTGTCTCATAATCAAGAAGTTGTGGGGTCGATCTTGGGATCTCCTTCGATTTATCGTTTCGTGTACCGGTTGACATTCAAAAATCCGGCCATCGATAATCTGGTTCCTTCAGAATTCCGGCAAGGATTTCGGAGTGCATTTTCAAATTTACCACTTTGGCACACCACTGTTTTCTGGAGGTGCCGTTTATGGTTTGATGGCGCTGTAGTCGATAAACAGTTGTTGGGTCTTGCTTGCACCTGCTATCAGGCATTCCTGCTCATTCCTTCTCATTTTATCATTTATTTGCTGCTGTATAGCCCCATTATGGATTCAGCAAAGAAAAGAGGTGGCATAAAACATAAACATTGTGCATTGTTGATCGCAGAAAAAGTGGAAGTGCTAAAAAAACTTGATAGCGGTGTGTCTGTGTGAACCATTTGTGAAACATACAACATTGTCTCTTCAACGGTGTATGATATTAAAGAACAGAAAGAAAAACTGTTAAAGTTCTTTTCTGACAGTGGATCAAAAAAGCAAATGTTTGTAAGGAAGTCAATGACGGAGGGAAAAAGTTCGGAACTGGACCAAGTTCTCATAGCCTGGTTTAATCTTCGTGTTAGTGAAGGTGTGGAAATTTCTGATGATTTATTAAAGGAACAAGCCAAAGTGGTTCATGAAGAGCTGGGATTAAAACACAAGTTTGAATATTCAGAAGGTTGGCTACATCATTTCAAGTCGCGACCTGGCTTACAGTTTCGTGCAGTGTGTGGGGAAAAATGTTCAGCAGACAAAGATGTGGGTAGTGCATATGTGGATGAATTTGCAAAGTTAGTTAGTGATGAACATATAAATCCTGAACAAATGTACAATGCTGATGAGACTGCCTTGTTTTGGAGATGTACGCCAAGAAGAACTCTAACAACTGAGGATGCAGAATCGCCACTGGGGTTTAAAGCTTCGAAGGATCGTGTCACGGTAATGTGCTGCTCTAATGCTGTGGGTACCCATAGATGTAAGTTGCTCGTTATCGGGAATAGTTTAGATCTGAGGGTCTTCAAGAGTATGACACCGTTTCCTGTCAAGTACTGTGCCAACAAGAAGGGGTGAGTTACCAGTGATATTACATTGGATTGGTTTCAAAAATGTTTTGTTCCTGAGGCTTGGGCTAACTAAAATTCTGTAGAACTGTTTTATTTAGTTGGATTAACATTAAAATTTCATTTGCTTTTCATTTAGTGTTTAATTTTCTTTCTTTAAAGAACTGTACATGTAGTCATTTTCTGTTAAATGTATACAGCATATATAACCATCCAAAATCCGGCATTTTCGAAAATCCAGCACTCCTCAGGTCTGTAGATTGTTGGAGTTTTGAATGTCAACCTATATTAAGCTGCTATTATTATTACTATTATATGATAAAAACATGCATTTCATGTGAGTCTGTAACATCCTGTGTAAATTTATGGGTCTTGTAAAAGTTAGCACTGAAGGGATAAAAGCAGACACACAAACCCAGCTCAAAATTCAAGAATCCAAGAATAAAACTGAATACAAAATCATTCAAATTAAGTTTTATCCAAGGATAAAACTAAAAAAAAAAAATGTTCAAATTCAGTTTTATTCAAGAATCTATACATATTAATAAAAGGCAAAGCCCTCACTGACTCACTGTCTGACTGACTGACTGATTGACTGACTGACTGACTGACTCACTCATCACTAATTCTCGAACTTCCCGTGTAGGTGGAAGGCTGAAATTTGGCAGGCTCATTCCTTACAGCTTACTTTCAAAAGTTAGGCAGGTTTCATTTCGAAATTCTACGCGTAATGGTCATAACTGGAACATATTTTTTGTCCATATACTGTAATGGAGGAGGCGGAGTCACGTATCGCGTCATCACGCCTCCTACGTAATCACGTGAACTAAAAACAAGGAAGAGATTTACAGCACGAGTCAAACGCGGGAACGAAGGTAAATGACGTTAATTTTTGACTGTCTTTTAATACTGTGTAAGCATACATATTAACACATGTGCCATTAAACATGTGCATTTACGGGGTGATTTCTCAGGCTTAAAAGCTCGCCTTTTATCAAACGCGGGAACAAAGGTAACTGACGTTGTTCACTGTCTTTTAATACTGTGTAACCATACATATTAACACATGTGCAATTAAACGTGTGCATTTACGGGGTGATTTCTCAGGCTTAAAAGCTCGTCTTTTACTAAAAAGGTAAATGCAAAACTATTTTCAATCATTCTATGATCTGCTTCTCACAACTGAAGGCACCGTGGCTGATGGTAAATGACGTTAATTTTTCAGTGTCTTTTAATACTGTGTAAGCATACATATTAACACATGTGCCATTAAACATGTGCATTTACGGGGTGATTTCTCAGGCTTAAAAGCTCGCCTTTTATCAAACGCGGGAACAAAGGTAACTGACGTTGTTCACTGTCTTTTAATACTGTGTAACCATACATATTAACACATGTGCAATTAAACGTGTGCATTTACGGGGTGATTTCTCAGGCTTAAAAGCTCGCCTTTTACTAAAAAGGTAAATGCAAAACTATTTTCAATCATTCTATGATCTGCTTCTCACAACTGAAGGCACCGTGGCTGATGTTACGTCACTTGCTGTCCGACCATAAGCGTTACCTGCTAGGTAACCGGACACTCACTTCACTCCCTTTCGGGAATCGAACCTCTGAGGTTTTCTTTTGTTCTTAATTAAAATTTAAAAGCAATACTTCACCGCTGCTAAGCCCCTCTAGCGCTGACGTCCGAGGTTCGATTACCGTAAGCAAGTGCAGTGAGTGTGTAATTACATTCACGGCATTCGTAGTCTGATTCACAATCTGATTGTATGGGTGGTTACTTCCAGGTAACGCTTATACTTGGCCACCAAGTCAGGTCGAAGTGATCACTCGAGTAAAGGCAGATTCACAAAAAAACAGATCCTTAACAAACTGTTATTAGTATATTTTCCCTCAATTTAAAAACGTTTTATTTTCTTCTTAATAAAAATTTAAAAGCGGTACTTTGCCGGTGCAAAGCGCGTGGATTTGACCGACTGACACATACAGACATATTCATGAGTGCAGGTACTTCGGAAAGAAAGCACCGTGTAAACCTAAAGTTTAAATTAACTTCATAGACCTACAAAAGGTTGCCATTCATTTGAGGCAAGATTGCTTTTCTTCTGTACAACTATACGTTGCATTCTCAAGAGTGTGCTTGCACGGCTTCAGATATATATATATATATATATGTATGTCTATATATAAATATGTAAGCTTATAAGTTCTGCCTTACTTCTCTTTAAGAAAGGAAGATGTAATGATACTTCATTTAAACGATTCCATGTCTTCCTGGGTTTGCGTAGCTTATTGTCTAAAAAGGAGAAACCCTCATTTATAAAACTTTGCTGCAGATGACTTAGCTTATTGTCAATATCTTTACACGTTTTTTTAAGACTTTTTGACTGAAACGGGCTTTCACGAAAAAAGTTAGGGCTTTGCTACAGGATACACCCTCCACAAGTTAAGCAAGTAAAAATAAAATATATATTTCTGTTTTATTTAAAACTTTTAAGTTCGTATGCATAGCCCCATTTGGCTGTTTAATTTTTTTTTTCTTTCTTCAGTAATATTTAATCTCCTTAAAGAAAAAGAACATATCCATTTTACTTTTTTTGTATCTCTGTAGTAATATTTTAGTGTAAAAGAATAGCCAGTATTTAAACCTTTTATGTTACTTTATACTTTTATTTTACACAATGTTGAAAAATTAATAAGAAAGCTACATATTTTGGCAGCTGCTGCTTTCATTTTCAATGAAATGAAAAAAGCTCTCCAAGAGAAAACGTCAATGAAGAAGAAACAGTTTGCACTGTCCATCCGTCCATTATCCAACCTGCTATATCTTAAATACAGGAGCCAATAAGTAGATATATATATATATACAGTATATATATATATATATATATATATATATATATATATATATATATATATATATATATATACAGTATATATATATATATATATATATATATATATATATATATATATGTGAATGTATGTATGTATATATGTATGTCTATATATATTCACATATATATATATATATATATATATATATGTAGATATGTAAATTTGTATATGTATATATATGTTTATGTGGATGTGTATATGTGTATATACGTATGTATATGTAGATATGTGTATATGTAGATATGTATATATATATGTATATGTATATATATGTTTATGTGTGTGTGTGTGTATATTATATATATAAAAGACAGCAACACTCATAACAATGACAACACAATTACATTGACAATCATGTTACGTTATTTTTAAAATGTTTCTTTTTTTTTTTTCATAACCTCTTTAACACACTACTTCTCCGCTGCGAAGCATGGGTATTTTGCTAGTGTATATATATATATGTGTGTGTGTATATATATATATATATATATATATATATATATATGTATATGTATGTGTGTGTGTGTGTATATATATATATGTTGATATGTGTATATATATATATATGTATATATATGTGGATGTGTATATGTATATATATATATGTAGATATGTATATATATGTACATGTATATATATGTTTATATGTGTGTGTGTGTATATTATATATATAAAAGACAGCAACACTCCTAACAATGACAACACAATTACATTGACAATCATGTTACGTTATTTTTAAAATGTTTCCTTTTCTTTTTCATAACCTCTTTAACACACTACTTCTCCGCTGCAAAGCGCGGGTATTTTGCTATTTATCTATATATATAAAGGAGAGTTGGGATCCGAGAGACTGTGTTTGTGTGTTTGTGGAGGGATGGAGAGTTAAGGCGGGTGTTGGAGTCACGTGATCATCTCCCCTCCCATTCACCTCATTTCATTCACTTCATTTCGCTCCGAGCTGAGCTCCGCAGCTGGCGCAGTCTTGCTGTTCTTGATTTGCTTTTCACATGGCCAAGTATACGTTGCATGCTCAAGAGTAAGCTCAGCGCACAACTTGGTCATATTACAACCGGAGGGGCGAACTGACAACATGGTATACAAAGAGATCCTTAACAAATAATTATTGGTATAATTTCCCTCAGTTTATTATTTAAAATTTTAAAGCAGTACTTCGCCGCTGCGAAGCGCGGGTATTTTGCTATATATATATATATATATATATATATATATATATATATATATATATATATATATATATATATATGTGAATGTATGTATGTATATATGTATGTCTATATTTATATCTATATATATATATATATATATATATATATATATATATATATATATATATATATGTAGATATGTAAATTTGTATATGTATATATATATATATATATATATGTATATGTGGATGTGTATATGTATATATATGTATATGTAGATATGTGTATATGTAGATATGTATATATATGTATATATGTTTATGTATATATATGGTTACATAACCTCTTTAACATACTACTTCTCCGCTGCAAAGCGTGGGTATTTTGCTATATGTATATATATATGTGTCTGTATGTGTATATATATATATTTATATATATATATATGTGTGTATATGTATGTGTGTATATGTATGTGTATATATATGTTGATATATGTATATATATGTGGATGTCTATATGTATATATATATATATATATATATATATATATATGTATATATGTACATATGTGTATATGTAGATATGTATTTAAGTATATATGTTTATGTATATATATGTTTACATAACCTCTTTAACACACTACTTCTCCGCTGCGAAGCGCGGGTATTTTGCTTTATATATATAAAAGACAGCAACACTCATAACAATGACAACACAATTACATTGACAATCATGTTACGTTATTTTTAAAATGTTTCCTTTTTTTTTTCATAACCTCTTTAACACACTAATTCTCCGCTGCGAAGCGCGGGTATTTTGCTAGTGTATATATATGTATATGTATATATATATATATATGTATATATATGTATATGTATATATATGTGTATATATATGTATATATGTGTATATATATATGTATATATATGTATATATATATATGTATATATATATGTATATATATATGTATGTATGTATATATGTATGTATATATGTATGTATATATGTGTATATATATATATATGTGTATATGTGTATATATATGTGTATATATTTATTTGTATATATATGTACATATGTATATATATATATATATATATATATATATATATATATATACATATATATATATGTAGATGTTTAAATTTGTATATGTATATATATGTATATGTGGATGTGTATATGTATGTATATATATGTATATGTAGATATGTATATATATGTATATGTATATATATGTTTACATAACCTGTTTAACACACTACTTCTCCGCTGCGAAGCGCGGGTATTTTGCTATCTAAGAATAAAACTGAAAAAAAAAATTGTTCAAATGACATATTGATATGAATGTCTGTGTGAGGAAAAGTAACATCTTTTACAATTACCATTGATTTACACAGGATGTTACAAACTCACATCAAATATATGGTTTTATTATGTAATAATAATAGCAGCTCACTATTCAAAGCACTAAATGCAGTGATGACATGGGATTTGAGCCTATTACTTCGAGATTGCTAAGTGGTAGTTTATACACGTGCCTTCTGTGCAGGTCCATGATAGAGCAGTGTTACCACTGTGACAACTGGTTGAAAATGAAACGCGTAAACATACACATGTATGCAAGTCTTTTACTTTGTACCGACTAATAGTTGGGCCCCAGCAACATGTCAATCGAGCAATTTCTTTTTTCTTGGATTTGTTCTTGAATAAAAGCATACTTGTTTTGTTACACCTTTTGTGAAAGTGTTTCTTAGATATTCTGCCTTCAGTCTTAACACATCCTACATTTCAAGCCAAAATTATTTCATTATTACTAAAACATATGAATTCATTTTCTGTTTTAGCCATGTGTTCAGCATTTCGCCTCACATTTCCTCTGTCATTCTATATTAACACAGGTTATTGTTAACATGGAACACACATGAAATGTATGTATTTCAAATCACTGTATTTCATTACCTCTATAATTCCTTTCAAACACATCGCAAGATAAACACTTCAACACAGACTTGAACTGTGAGGATTGCAGCAGGGCGATGCCTTAATCTGACTGGACGGGGGTTGTAATAAGCTGCATTCTGCTAACCCACACATTTGCAAAACAAAAGCAGGCTATTAGCACAGTGATAAGGAGCTACAAGTTTCTTTCCGTATGTCAGGAAAATTTAAGGAAGTCAAGGACAGCGAAAAAAAATCATAAGCTTCAGGGATTTTAGTATTAAACAGGCATCAAAGATTGGAGTGATATTGGTCTGTATGATGCACATTGTAATAAGTTCTTATTTTTCTTAGGAAAGACAGTCATTAATGCTTGGTGAAAAGTTTGAGGTAGAATTTTATTGTCTCTGGTTTTTATAAATGTTGCTAATAAAAGGGGAGCTAAATTGAAAATCTATACTAATAAAAGGCAAAGCCCTCACTGACTCACTGACTGACTGACTGACTCATCACTAATTCTCCAACTTCCCGTGTAGGTAGAAGGCTGAAATTTGGCAGGCTCATTCCTTACAGCTTACTTACAAAAGTTAGGCAGGTTTCATTTCGAAATTCTACGCGTAATGGTCATAACTGGAACCTGTTTGACTGACTCACTCATCACTAATTCTCCAACTTCCCATGTAGGTAGAAGGCTGAAATTTGGCAGGCTCATTCCTTACAGCTTACTTACAAAAGTTAGGCAGGTTTCATTTCGAAATTCTACGCGTAATGGTCATAACTGGAACCTGTTTTTTTGTCCATATACTCTAATGGAGGAGGCGGGGTCACGTATCGCGTCATCACGTATTACGCCTCCTACGTAATCACGTGAACTGAAAACGAGGAAGAGATTTACAGCACAAGTCAAACGCGGGAACGAAGGCAAATGACGTTAATTGTTGACTGTCTTTTAATACTGTGTAATTGTTGAGTGTCTTTTAATACTGTGTAAGCATACATATTAACACATGTGCAATTAAACGTGTGCATTTATGGGGTGATTTCTCAGGCTTAAAAGCTCGCCTTTTATTAAAAAGGTAAATGCAAATTCTTTTCATTCTGAAGGGCACAAACCACGTTAGATTTCAGCCATTAAATGCGCAAAAATGTCAGTACACCAGATAAATAAGCGCCACATATTATCAGTTGTATTGTATGCTTACAATACATATAGAAATGTGTTAATCGTTAACTAATATTATGGGATGGTGTTTTTCGACTCGCGCCTTGATTTAAACGATTGCATGTCTTGGTGGGTTTGCGTAGCTTATTGTCAATATCTTTACACCTCTTTTTAAGACTTAATTTAAAAAGGTTTTCTTTTCTTCTTAATTAAAATTTAAAAGCAATACTTCACCGCTGCGAAGCCCCTCTAGCGCTGACGTCTGAGGTTCGATTACCGTAAGCGAGTGCAGTGAGTGTGTACGCCTGATGAGCCAAGAATAAGGGGGAAAGACGTGTCGCGTACTCTTTGCATTATTTGACAGTAAACTATTTTCATCCATTCTATGATCTGCTTCTCACAACTGAAGGCACCGTTGCTGATGTTACCTGACTTGCTGGCCAACCATAAGCGTTACCTGGTAGGTAACCACCCACTCACTTCACTCCCTTACGGGAATCAAACCTTGGACGTCAGCGCTAGAGGCGAAGCCCCTAAAATTGCGCCATGGTGTGTGGTTCGTTTATTTGACAGCATGTAGATCGGGGTAATTACATTCATGGCATTCGTAGTCTGATTCACAATCTGATTATATGGGTGGTTACCTACCAGGTAAAGCTTATGGTTAGCCAGCAAGTCAGGTCGAAGTGATCACTCGAGTGAAGGCAGCTTCACAAAAAAACAGATCCTTAACAAACTGTTATTGGTATATTTTCCCTCAATTTTAAAAGGTTTTCTTTTCTTCTTAATAAAAATTTAAAAGAAGTACTTTGCCAGTGCGAAGCGCGGGGATTTGAGCGACTGACGCATACAGACATATTCATAAGTGCAGGTACTTTGGAAAGAAAGCACCGTGTAAACCTAAACTTTAAATTAAGTTCATAGACCTACAAAAGGTTGCCATTGATTTGAGGCAAGATTGCTTTTCTCATGTACAACTATACGTTGCATTCTTAACAGTAAGCTTGCACAGCTTGGTCATATTACAACCTGAGTGCTGAAATGACAACGTCGTATACAAACAGAACTATAACAATCGTAATAAACAAACAAAAAAAAAAAGCGAAGAACCCTTGGATTTAATAAAAAGGCTCCTTCCGTGACTAAGTCAGTATATAGATATAGATAGATATAGATATATATATATATGTATGTCTATATATATATATGTCTATATATATAGGTGTGTAAGCTTATAAGTACTGCCTTACTTCTCTTTAAGAAAGGAAGATGTAATGATACTTGATAGCTTATTGTCAATATCTTTACACCTGTTTTTAAGACTTATTGACTGAAACGGGCTTTCATGAAAAAAGTGATGGCTTTGCTACAGGATACACCCTCCACAAGTTAAGCAAGTAAAAAATAAAAGTGTATATTTCTGTTTTATTTAAACCTTTTAAGTTTGTATGCATAGCCCCATTTGGCTGTTTTAGTTTTTTTTTTCTTTCTTCAGTAATATTTAATCTCCTTAAAGAAAAAGAACATATGCATTTTACTTTTTTTGTATCTCTTTAGTAATATTTTAGTGTAAAAGGATAACCAGTATTTAAACCTTTTATGTTACTTTATAAAGTTATTTTACACAATGTTGAAAAATTAATAAGAAAGCTACATATTTTGGCAGCTGCTGCTTTAATTTTCAATGAAATGAAAAAATCTCTCCAAGAGAAAACCTCAATGAAGAAGAAACAGTTTGCACTATCTAAAAATAAGAAACCCTCATTTATAAAGGTTTGCTGCAGATGACTTAACTGAAAATAAATTAATACTTCCTATGTGTATAATACATATTTATCTATTTTACTTATGCCTTTATTCCAGCAACTTGCAACATCTGAGGTACAATTTGTTACATTACTTTTGTTTTTTGCAGCTCAGGCAGGTGAAATGACTTCCTTAGGGTCACACAGTAGTGTCAGTACCAGGATTTGAACTGACAAGCTCCGGGTTTGCTGAAATATTACTGAAGAAAGAAAAAAAACGGAAACGGGCAAATAGGGCTATGCATACAAATGTCCATCCATCCATTATCCAACCCGCCATATCCTAAATACAGGAGCCAATAAGTAGATATGTATATATACAGTATATATATATATATATATATATATATATATATATATATATATATATATATATTATGTGAATGTATGTATGTATGTATGAATATATGTATGTCTATATTTATATGTATATATATATATATGTAGATATGTAAATTTGTATATGTATATATATATATATATGTATATGTGGATGTGTATATGTATATATATGTATATATGTTTATGTATATATATATATATATGTTTACATAACCTCTTTAACACACTACTTCTCCGCTGCGAAGCGCGGGTATTTTGCTATATATATATATAGATAGTTAGATAGATAGATATGCAATTAAACGTGTGCATTTACGGGGTGATTTCTCAGGCTTAAAGCTCGAAGTGATCACTCGAGTGAAGGCAGCTTCACAAAAAAAAACAGATCCTTAACAAACTGTTATTGGTATATTTTCCCTCAATTTTAAAAGGTTTTCTTTTCTTCTTAATAAAAATTTAAAAGCAGAACTTCGCCGGTGCGAACCGCGGGGATTTCAGCGACTGACGCATACAGACATATTCATGAGTGCAGGTACTTTGGAAAGAAAGCACCGTGTAAACCTAAAGTTTAAATTAAGTTCATAGACCTACAAAAGGTTGCCATTGATTTGAGGCAAGATTGCTATTCTCCTGTACAACTATACGTTGCATTCTCAAGAGTGTGCTTGCACAGCTTGGTCATATTACAACCGGAGTGCTGAACTGACAACGTCATATACAAACAGAACAATCGTAAAAAGAGGATGAAATAAAAAGGCTGCTTCCGTTGGCAAAGCAACGAAAAAGGAAGACCTTATATGACGTTCGTTTATAAAACAGCGGAGAGGTTGTGTGAAGTCAGCTTCACAAAAAAACAGATCCTTAACAAATTGTTATTGGTAGATTTTCACTCAATTTAAAAAGGTTTTCTTCTTAATAAAAATTTAAAAGCAGTACACTGCAAAGCACGGGGATGTATATATATATACATAGATAGATAGAGATATATATGTATATAGATAGATAGATAGATAGAGATATACAGTATATAGATAGATAGATAGATAGATAGATAGATAGATAGATAGATAGATAGATAGAGATATATATAGATAGTTAGATAGATAGATAGATAGAGACAGCAACACTTATAACAATGACAACACAATTACATTGACAATCATGTTACGTTATTTTTAAAATGTTTCCTTTTTTTTCATAACCTCTTTAACACACTACTTCTCCGCTGCGAAGCGCGGGTATTTTGCTAGTATATATATATAAAAGACAGCAACAGTTATAACAATGACAACACAATTATATTGACAATCATGTTACGTTATTTTTAAAATGTTTCCTTTTTTTTTCATAACCTCTTTAACACACTACTTCTCCGCTGCGAAGCGCGGGTATTTTGCTAGTTGACAATAAGCTACGCAAACCCACCAAGACATGCAATCGTTTAAATCAAGGCGCGAGTCGAAAAACACCATCCCATAATATTAGTTAACGATTAACACATTTCTATATGTATTGTAAGCATACAATACAACTGACAATATGTTGCGCTTATTTATCTGGTGTACTGACATTTTTGCACGTTTAACGGCTGAAATCTAACGTGGTTTGTGCCCTTCAGAATGAAAAGAGTTTGCATTTACCTTTTTAATAAAAGGCGAGCTTTTAAGCCTGAGAAATCACCCCGTAAATGCACACGTTTAATTGCACGTGTTAATATGTATGCTTACACAGTATTAAAAGACACTCAACAATTACACAGTATTAAAAGACAGTCAAACAATTAACGTCATTTACCTTCGTTCCCGCGTTTGACTTGTGCTGTAAACCAAGGTTATTATAGTTAACGAAAACTAAAATCAAAACTGAAACTATTATTAAAAAAACATTTTCGTAAACTGAAATAAAATAATTAACAAAACTGAAATGAAAAACTAACACTAAACGAAACTATTAAAGTAGCTGGAAAGACTAACTGAAATAAAATAATAATTTACTAAAATATTTTTAGTTTTCGTTTTTGAATGAATATTCTTGCCGTTAGTCTTTAGCCCTTGTAAGTTTTAACTCTAAAACAGAAAGTCATCCACCACGAGCCGCCCACACATTTTCATCCAGTGAACGGCGGCTGGTGATGGAGGGCGACTGTTCACACAGCATTTGCGGTGACAGAGCAAGCTGAGTGCAGGTGCGTAAAGAAATAAGTGCGTGGGAAATAGAAAGCGATTTGCGTGCCACCTTTCCTTGTGCTTGTCAAGATGTAATTCAAATGGCTGAAATCAGAATGTGCTGGTCATCAAAACGTTTACTATATGGACAGAAAAATCACGAGTGAGTAACGTTTCAGTTTATTTCTCAGGTGTCTGGTTTTTGTCGACAGCAATTCACCTGCCACTTCGCACAGGAGAAATCGTTTTTACTTTCTCATATACTAAAGTATAGTAATCATGAAAAAATTCGACCTCGATATTTTGATGAATCTTGATGTTATAGACTAACCAGTGTTCAACAATACTGTTTTTTGGAATTGTATGTGTGCGCGCGCGTGTGTGTCTGTTTCTGTGTAAACACGATAACTCAAACACAACTAGATTGATGGATGAAATTCGGCATGTGGTTGTTCCACCACAATTATAGATCTGTATTAACTTTTGGGCCAAATTGATCACCCGGAAGTGGTACTTCACCTGAACACATACTCGATTTTTTTTTTATTTATACAGCTGCAGAGTCCGATTTATTCAACTTTACTTTTATAATAATTGCTCAATATGTTATTCATTTGATTTGTTGTTGATGGTTTCTTAATGTTGATAATTTAAAAATATAATCATTGTATTACTCCTCAAATATCCATCCCCATATCTGAGTATACAAGAAAGTCGAGGGAAGAGCACTCCCGGTTTTTGAAAATAAAACGGCACTGATTGAGAGACTGACTAGGTCATCATACAAGATCAGCATATTGTTGTTGACCAATCACTTTTGCTTTAAAAACATTGTTTAACAACAAAGTGATACAAACAAAGGTAGTCTGACAAGTGATGAAAAACTAAACATACTAATGGGTTTTTGTATTTATTCCATATTTATTAGTTTATCTTTTTTAGTTCATATTCACAACTCAAAATACCTAATATTATGAAAGTAATCCATTAGCAGAATTATATTTTAAAATATTTGTCTGCCTTTTTTCAATGTTTTTGTCTCTCTCTCTAAATAGATAGTTGAAATACCATATTCTTTTCATCAGCCTTATCATATATATTGCATACAGGGGATTTTTCCTGCTTTGCATCCAAACCTGTTGTGGTAGGCTACAGGTTTCCTGTGATCCTACTCTGAATAAACAGGTTTAGATAATGTATATGTTGTTCTTAATCTCAGACGCTGTCTCTGTTGTTTTATGCCTGTCCGTACTCCTATTACCTGCTCTTGCTCTGCTCATTATGGGTTTACTGTCCTTTATGGTGGTCTATTCAAGACTCACTGCCCCTAACCTTGACACTACATGCTTGTTGTACTTTGTTTCCTAGGTGCAGCTAGGTGGGGTCTGCACACTCATCCAAGTCTAAGAGCCCTGTTCTTCCTAAGCCCCTGTGATTTTCATGAGAAAATATTTTAAAAATTATAAAATTGTGTAAAATTGTTCATATTCAGTGTCTACTTTTGATTATGCTTGTTTTTATCAGACAAAAACAAAACCAGATAGTAAACCAGGCAGTGCAGTAAGCTTCCACTAACGTTAAACTCGTATCCAAATCTGTTAAGTATACAGTTCTGTCTGACTGTGACACAAAACTAACTCCTTAGGCGCTCCATGCCATAATTACTAAAACTAAAACTGAAACTAATATATATAAAAATAAAATAGAAATGTTTTTGTGAAATAAAAACTAAACTAAAACTAAAAATACACGATGAAGGAAAACTAAAACTAAACTGAATTTCCAAGTAAGGTCAGAAAAAATATAGAAATAAAAACTAATATAAAAAGGCAAAACTATAATAACCTTGCTGTAAACTCTTCCTCGTTTTCAGTTCACGTGATTATGTAGGAGGCGTAATACGTGATGACACAATACGTGACTCCGCCTCCTCCATTAGAGTATATGGACAAAAAACAGGTTCCAGTTATGACCATTATGCGTAGAATTTCGAAATGAAACCTGCCTAACTTTTGTAAGTAAGCTGTAAGGAATGAGCCTGCCAAATTGCAGCCTTCTACCTACACGGGAAGTTGGAGAATTAGTGATGAGTAACTCAGTGAAACAGGTTCCAGTTATGACCATTACGCGTAGAATTTCGAAATGAAACCTGCCTAACTTTTGTAAGTAAGCTGTAAGGAATTAGCCTGCCAAATTTCAGCCTTCTACCTACACGGGAAGTTGGAGAATTAGTGATGAGTCAGTCAGTCAGTGAGTCAGTGAGGGCTTTGCCTTTTATTAGTATAGATATATATATATATATATATATGACAGCAACACTCATAACAATGACAACACAATTACATTGACAATCATGTTACGTTATTTTTAAAATTTTCCTTTACTTTTTCATAACCTCTTTAACACACTACTTCTCCGCTGCGAAGCGCGGGTATTTTGCTATATATATATATATATATATATATATATATATATATATATATATATGACAGCAACACTCATAACAATGACAACACAATTACATATATATATATGTAGATATGTATATATATGTGTCAATCTATCTATGTATGTATGTCTAGATATATATATATATATATATAGATATGTATATATATGTGTATATATATGTAGATGTGTATATATGTAGATATGTAAATATTTATGTATATATATGTGTCTGTGTGTGTATATGTATATGTATATGTATATGTATATATATATATATATATATATATATATGTGTGTGTGTGTGTGTATGTATATGTGTGTGTTTATGTATGTGTGTATATATATGTTGATATGTGTATATTTATATATATATATATATATGTATATATATGTGGATGTGTATATGTATATATATATATAGATATGTGTATATGTAGATATGTATATATATATGTATATGTATATATATGTTTATGTGTGTGTATATTATATATATATATATATATATATATATATATATATATATGTATAAAAGACAGCAACACTTATAACAATGACAACAGAATTACATTGTTACATTGACAATCATGTTACGTTATTTTTAAAATGTTTCCTTTTTTTTTTCATAACCTCTTTAACACACTACTTCTCCGCTGCGAAGCGCGGGTATTTTGCTAGTTGACAATAAGCTACGCAAACCCACCAAGACATGCAATCGTTTAAATCAAGGCGCGAGTCGAAAAACACCATCCCATAATATTAGTTAACGATTAACACATTTCTATATGTATTGTAAGCATACAATACAACTGACAATATGTTGCGCTTATTTATCTGGTGTACTGACATTTTTGCACGTTTAACGGCTGAAATGTAACGTGGTTTGTGCCCTTCAGAATGAAAAGAGTTTGCATTTACCTTTTTAATAAAAGGCGAGCTTTTAAGCCTGAGAAATCACCCCGTAAATGCACACGTTTAATTGCACATGTGTTAATATGTATGCTTACACAGTATTAAAAGACATTCAACAATTACACAGTATTAAAAGACAGTCAAACAATTAACGTCATTTACCTTCGTTCCCGCGTTTGACTTGTGCTGTAAATCTCTTCCTCGTTTTCAGTTCACGTGATTACGTAGGAGGCGTAATACGTGATGACACAATACGTGACTCCGCCTCCTCCATTAGAGTATATGGACAAAAAACAGGTTCCAGTTATGACCATTATGCGTAGAATTTCAAAATGAAACCTGCCTAACTTTTGTAAGTAAGCTGTAAGGAATGAGCCTGCCAAATTTCAGCCTTCTACCTACACGGGAAGTTGGAGAATTAGTGATGAGTGAGTCAGTGAAACAGGTTCCAGTTATGACCATTACGTGTAGAATTTTGAAATGAAACCTGCCTAACTTTTGTAAGTAAGCTGTAAGGAATGAGCCTGCCAAATTTCAGCCTTCTACCTACACAGGAAGTTGGAGAATTAGTGATGAGTCAGTCAGTCAGTCAGTCAGTCAGTGAGGGGTTTGCCTTTTATTAGTATAGATATATATATATATATATAAAAGACAGCAACACTTATAACAATGACAACACAATTACATTGACAATCATGTTACGTTATTTTTAAAATGTTTCCTTTTTTTATTCATAACCTCTTTAACACACTACTTCTCCGCTGCGAAGTGCGGGTATTTTGCTAGTGGACAATAAGCTACGCAAACCCACCAAGACATGCAATCGTTTAAATCAAGGCGCGAGTCGAAAAACACCATCCCATAATATTAGTTAACGATTAACACATTTCTATATGTATTGTAAGCATACAATACAACTGACAGTATGTTGCGCTTATTTATCTGGTGTACTGACATTTTTGCATGTTTAACGGCTGAAATGTAACGTGGTTTGTGCCCTTCAGAATGAAAAGAGTTTGCATTTACCTTTTTAATAAAAGGCGAGCTTTTAAGCCTGAGAAATCACCCCATAAATGCACACGTTTAATTGCACATGTGTTAATATGTATGCTTACACAGTATTAAAAGACACTCAACAATTACACAGTATTAAAAGACAGTCAAACAATTAACGTCATTTACCTTCGTTCCCGCGTTTGACTTGTGCTGTAAATCTCTTCCTCGTTTTCAGTTCACGTGATTACGTAGGAGGCGTAATACGTGATGCCGCAATACGTGACTCCGCTTCCTCCATTAGAGTATATGGACAAAAAACAGGTTCCAGTTATGACCATTACGTGTAGAATTTCAAAATGAAACCTGCCTAACTTTTGTAAGTAAGCTGTAAGGAATGAGCCTGCCAAATTTCAGCCTTCTACCTACACGGGAAGTTGGGGAATTAGTGATGAGTGAGTCAGTCAAACAGGTTCCAGTTATGACCATTACGCATAGAATTTCGAAATGAAACCTGCCTAACTTTTGTAAGTAAGCTGTAAGGAATGAGCCTGCCAAATTTCAGCCTTCTACCTACACGGGAAGTTGGAGAATTAGTGATGAGTCAGTCAGTCAGTCAGCCAGTCAGTGAGTCAGTGAGGGCTTTGCCTTTTATTAGTATAGATCTTTTCTTTATAAACATTCTCTGTGGCCCTTTGTGCTACTAGTTGGGTATTTTGATGGTTTTTCCCCATCTAGTGAGCATTTTTAGGACTGTTCATGACTTGCTTTGGGACTCTAGCACATAGGAGATCTGGCCTTGGTCCATGCCAGTATTTGAATGTGGAGCTGTGAGGCAGCAGCACTAACCATTACACAAATGTGTCACCTGCTGGAAGTTAATCTAACATGTGGTAATCTTCTTGTACTCCATTAAAACAGAGATCTTCTCATATATATATTTGTTTCTTTTATTGTCAGTTTCATTTCTATATAGTGAAATTATCTTCATGTGTGACTCTTCTGGCTTTGATTAAAAGATTACAGAAAGAACATTATAGGTCAATTATTCTGTACATCAGGCTGATAATGTTTTGCTGCAGTATATTTAAGACCTTTTTTGACCATTGAAATAGTACCCCAAGAAGAGGTGTCAGCAAATGGTCACAGAACAGAGACGGAGTGTCATTCCTATAGATAACTGAATTTGCATAACAGTGCTGAATTAATGCTTACTCTGATTGGTTCACTAGCTTGAATACACTCTGATTGGTTCATTGGCTTATATACCCAAATTAACATACCCAAATAAGTCTAATTTCTACTACATTCTTGTTTTTCAATATCTTTTAAGTTCAGCTCTTATTCTTTTATGAAAAACTGTGTAAGTGACAACTGGCAAGTCCACCTGGGTACATGAAAAACATGGTATCAGCCAGTTTGTTGAACCATCTCCTGGAACATTCTGTTTGTTTACCTAGCCATTTCAGCAGTCTCTTCGTACTATTTCTAAAAAAAATGCTGTGTATTTATTTTGAATGTGTACTGCATTCAAAGCACATAATTTACAAAAAGCTATGTTACCCCTTGAAGGTTCCCTTTATTGTCTCATATTGGCTGTTTCAGAAGATGTTAAAATCACTTCAGTGTTCCTCTATAACCTAGTTAAAAGCCATGTAATTTTTGTTTTTGCATATGGCACACTGTAAATGCTTCAAAATCCTATTGAGAGTTGTGATTTTATATAAAAATAAAACCATACCTTGAAACACCTATTGTAGGTGTAATTTGTGCTCAAAGTGCATATTTTTTGTAACATTTCAGTTAAGCACACTTGAACCATACTATGTGTAATGAAGAAACAAAATGGTGCTATTGTTGTGGCACAGTATGTTGGCAGTGTGTCCTGCTTGTGTCCATTTAATCTAATGTTTTAAATCCATGAAGTCATTCAATGCTCAATTCAAGATGTATTTAAAGCCATGAACAGTGTATAAAATTTTATTTTGTTAATGGATAAGCAACTCTGAGAATAAAAGGTCAAAGGAGGCCTTTTTTTAAAAAAAAATGTTAAAAGATTAGAATCAAGCAAACTGGAGTTCAGTAAATGAATAGCAACCTAGGATAACCAAAGGAAACAGCAAAGAAAAAGGTCCAATGCACATTTAAGTGTTGGAATTTATTTATACCAACAGCAATGTTAATGATTATTGTTTTTTTTCTTATAATTTATCTGCTTTCATGCAATAAACATTTTGGGGTTGTATTTGGAAAGAGTAAATACTTCATCTACAGTTCTGTTTTACTTCTCTGGTTTACATGTGTAATCTCTGTATTTATTTGTTAATGGTTGAGTTTCAGGGACTGCTCTGATTAACAAAACAGGAAAACAAAATATGCAGAATATAACTGTAAAAAATGGTTTTACACTGATGTTGCACAAATGCAAAATACTGCTGACCAGTCCACATGCAAATCAATAATGAAGGCAGGCCGTGCAAATGCAAACAAAAATGGAACTCATCTAAAAAAGCAATATGTACACATATACAGCAATATATTAAACACATAAATCAATAGAACACGTAGAAATGCATAAATTATAGTCTGTTTCACCCATCAAATTATTGACCAACCAAGACAGTCCTTGAAGAATAATCCTTGACAGGTCATCTAGCACAATATCCATGCTTAAAATGCTTCTTTGATTTAAGGGTTATGCCAGATGTGACCTAAAAGTTAATTGACTCCATGTTTTTGAATCTTTACTAAGTGGCCATATTATTTGTTACTCCATAGTATAATAGTAAGATGGCAACCACAAATCATTTGGTGGCTTATCCTCTTTCCAATGATTCTCCAATAGATTGAATGTAGTGAAAAGTCAAGCAAAATGACACCTTTTATTGGCTAACTAAAAAGATTACAATATGCAAGCTTTTGAGGCAACTGAGGCACCTTCTTCAGGCAAGATGTCATCATTAGATTGAGATATTTTGACTGCGGAGGCCATTGCATTAAGGAGAGCTCTCAACAATGTTCCTGTCAACATTTCCAAGATCGTCGTCCCAGACTGTTGCACCGAAAGAGTGATGCACCTGATCAGCAAAAATAGTCAGATAAACCATGGCATTCAAATAGTGCTCTGCTCATGTCAGAAAATGTGTGATGCACTAACATATTCTTTACTTAGCATAGTATCACCAGGACCAGATCTGGTAAGGCTACCCAACGTTCACTCATAATGACTACTGAACAAGAGCTTCTTGTATACATTGGCCGATTTTGCATTGATGTTGTTACAATATTGTACTTTTATCACTTGTCTGTGGGAGACATGCAAGTAACAGTTTCATTGTACTGTTTGCATATAACAATATACCTCAATCTGAACTGGGATTTTCACCATATCCATGAGTTCACAACAATGTAAACAGCAAGGACTAGGATTCATTAGAACAGGAAGTGTTTTTCCAATTCCTTGGGGCCCTGTGCTTGTATTCTTTAGTTCACTGCAGCTGCAAATTCTTATTTGTTACGTCAGGAGCCAAAGGTGGCCATAGCCCATCTATCAGTAAAATGGTGCAATGAGATGTGCGTCTATACTGCCTCTTTTGGCATCATTTTATTATACTCAGCTCTTAGTTGATTGAATGTACAGTAGCTTGACAGTTACACAAGATAACTTGAGTCAGCTTTTTTGACCCCATTTCTCAAAGTCTCTTTCCAACCACAGGACTGCTATTGACTTGATTATTTAGATGGTGGGCCATTTTTGGAACAACCATGACACACTTGTTGTGTGTCCATTACAGAATGGCAACTTATACCAGTAACAATATAAATGTCAGTAGACTAAGAATTCATGAAAGTGTTATGAATCATAGTGTCTATTGCTCTTTTAATCACATTAAATTCAGTTCTGTCATTACAGTATGTGTGATATAAATGTCAGCATATAGCATTTAGTGAAACCTGAAGGAGAAATTATGAATTTGAAGTGAAATATAAATAGTGAAATCACTTTAATGCAAATGAAACAAATCTATCTTCAGGTGCTAATGTTTCTGTTTTAATTTAATTTACAAAAAAACCATCTCGAGCCAAAGTTTTTTCCTGACTCGGTTGACTAAATATGCAATAAATATTCAGACAAATAAGCAACAACAGAGGAAGAAATGCATTACTCAATCCTTCAGAACTTGGCGAGCAGAGCAGAGCTTAGTGTATTTATAAATCAATATATCATACTGCAGATACTTTTAAACATTATCACTGTAAAATGTTTATGTTGTATGTTTGTTTTGCCTGTGCCTGCAAAACCCACAGAGTGAGGGAACAGTAAAACAGAAAGTATCATTGATTACACTTTTTTTGAAGTTAGGGGTAACATAACATGTCTGTAAATGTCTACAATTACTAAATAAATTTCACTGGAGAAGGCAGTAAAGTAGTAGTGACTATTGTAACTAATAATGAATAAATCTGCCAGATAAATATCCTATTACTCACCCATCAGGAAAATATTTTAGACTGTACTGAGGAACAAAATTTGGTAGGCAACCAGCTAACTTGGGGAGCTCAGAAAAATGCTAATAAATAGTGGTGATGATAATGAGGAGGAAAAATGCAGCAGAATATGAGGTTATGTGCTGCTCAATCTGCTGTTAAAAATGTAACAAAATTTCAGCTTGTCTCTTTTTCTCAAACTGAAGCATCTGCCTTAGTAAGCAGCATACATTTTGTTTTGACTTCGCTTATCCAATCATGTGCTGGCAATACACAAAGTGCAGGAAGATCTATACCAGCCTTGTAATGGATGAACGTATAACATAAAGTAAAAGGGATCTTTGTACATCACATTATGGCAACCGCCTCTCGCCTTTCAACTATATGGCTGTTGGAGCTGCCTGACCCAAGAGGTAAGAGCATCTACTGTATGTTATGTTTGCCCACTCTTAGAGCTAGTAGTCTCAGCACCTTTTAATTGTCTGGAGACTGTTTGGCAATCTGTCAACTGCTTCATTCAATTTCCTGGTTAAGGCTTCCATTTTTTCATTTATCTCAGGCTATTGCACCCTGGTCTATACCTTTCCAGATTCTTCTTACTACAGAGGCAGCTCTTTTGTTTGATACTATATGAACAATAACTCCACAGTTAGTGGCTTTCTGGAGTTCATTTGTAGTAACCACAGCTTACTGTTTCTTCTATGCCAAAAATGTCTCATGCCACACAGCCCACCCCTTCGCCAGTGAGTCTGTATTCTTTCACCTTTGTCTCTGTTGTTCCTGGGACAGCAACTGTACTCTACTGACAGGCCCATTCTGCATTCCAGTGTCCCTCTTTCCACTACATGGTCCTGCACTTCACTTTTTTATTTGGGTACTTTATTGTATCCCTCCTTGCAGAAGAATTCAGCATTTCTCTCTCCATGCTTTTATTGTCCTGGCATGACATTCCTAGGGATTTTCACTTCAAGTCCTATTCTCTGCTAATGCTCACTATGCATTTTGATATTATAAAGTGTCACTTTCTTCCAAGATGGTACAAGGCCCCTTTAGGAACATTCACAAGATGCGCACATCCTTGGCACAAATCACATACAGGCAAACATCACTGAAATCATCACCAGTATAAAATATTCAAGTCAATTGACAATAAACCTATATTATACTACTTTTATCTCTTGTAAATGATTGTGCAAGAATGTTTGTAAAATTACTCTAGAAATTTAAATCACCATCTTGTTATATCTCAGTACTCGTGTGGTTTAATATTTGCTATCATTTGCATGGTAGTGGTGTTAGATTAACTTCAGGCATACAGACGTCTTTGGGCTTGTTGTTTTATTAATTGGTTTCTTCTTAAAAATGCTCAAGATAATTCTGCACCTCTCTTAGTGAAGGATCCTGCGTCAGTTTGACATGATTTACTGTAGAGAAGGACAGGAATCATACAGTGCCTCTAAAAAGTATTCACACCCTTGGAAGTTTTCACGTTTAATTATTAGATAGATAGATAGATAGATAGATAGATAGATAGATAGATAGATAGATAGATAGATAGATAGATAGATAGATAGATAGATAGATACTTTATTAATCCCAAGGGGAAATTCATATTATACGACCAGTAATGGCGCACTGCACGATAACGTGGAGTGAATACACTTGACTTGAGCATTCATAGCTTTCATACTCTTTCTCTGTATGTTTATCATTCATTTGCTCAGAGGTTGATGCGCTTGCTCCTGAGCAGCTCTTCTTTTCTCCACCCTAGCGGCCCGCTTCTTCTTTTCTTTCGTCGGCATCTTTCTGCGCTAAAACTGATTAAGTCAGTGTTTGTGTTGCAATTACTTAGTATGTTTTCTTTCATTTTTCAGTTAAGCTGGCACTTAAGTCTTCGATCTCCTGCAAGAATGATTTAAGATATGAAGAGGTAGGGGAAGTGACAGAGAAGGTGCTAGGGTTGAGAACGGCGCCCGTACACATGTGCCACACGGCCACTGCAGAGAGTTGATTCTACAATAAAATAAAAATAAAAAAGAGGAATAAACTTTGAACACAATCATCACTCCGAAAGCGGATAGTAGACGTCACATAGTATATGTGTACCAAATTTCAGGTCAACAGGTCAAACGGTTTGCAAGCTACAGGTGATGTAAAATCCTAGACAGACGAACAAACAGCTATGGTAGCGTATTATATATAAAGACATTGAATCACAGTGGGTTTAAATTTGGCTTTTTGACTCTGATTAACAGAGAACGACTCGTTAATGTTTAAGTGAAAACAGATCTCTGCAAAATGGTCTGAGTACAAAACACAAAGTTTGCTGAGTACTAAAAATAGTATTAATAGTAGTATTGTCACATGTACCCAGTATGATTTAAGTGATAGAAGGGTAAGTGTAGCTTCTGCCTGCCTTTCACTGTAGTACTACTACTATTCTGCGTTCACATGATTGTGTTATTGGCATTAAATGTTCTGTATAGAAAAGTCACACAAAATATCCATCTATTGAGAAAGTGTTTCACATACACATTAACACAAAAGAGAGAATTTTAAAGCCAATATAAATGTTCATATATATGGAACATATGTTTACAGTTATGAATAATTTGTTATACAAACATCTCACATTTGAAGCATTGGAGTGTTCCCGTTGTCACACATGCACACCAGATGGCTCCCCAACAAGCTCATCCGAGGTAAACGGTAGTACTCCTGGGTGAGAAGGGGCACTGTCCCTAAAGGTCTGCTCTCCTTTTCGCCACGACCCAGAAAACATACCCAGTAAGGTCAGATGTAAGGGACATACAAAACAGAAGCCTAGGAATGTGGCATCATTCTTGAGTAGACTACTGCAAAAAGAGGAGCTCAAATAAACATTACTTGATTTTGCTTAGAATAATGTGTTGCCATTCTGGTACTTTGATCCTGTGTTGTTTAATCTTCGGGACAGGAATAACAGGGTGGTACCCCAAATTTTTGCACTGTTTCGTCTGCCCCCTTGCCACACTGTTTATCAGTTAACCGCTGAATTCTATATTGTATTTACATTTTTTTTATTCAGCTGATTCCTGAAAAAGTGAAACATTCGGCTTTCAAACAAATTGTTAAACAGAATCAAACAAATTTTGGATTTACCACCACAGTAAGGGTATCATTTAACCAGAGTTCAGTCAAATATATTAGTCTAAAATGACACTGAGCATTAGAATGAAGGCTAGCAAATGTACTGAATATTTAGTTATGAGTAATTTTATTAGAAATTCACGGATCTGAGCATTTTATTTCAGTTTCATTTTACACAAGAAGCGTTTAAGGCACTTGTCATGTACACTGGCATAATGAGTGTCTTACAAGGACTGATTTATTGGGACACCATGGTTAACCATTTACAATACTATAACTTCCATTCTCATTCTCATGACAGAGGAAGTTCTGCCCAAAGAAGAACAATACCATCTCTGGTCCTTCCAGACTCCTCTTCCACTCTGCCCAAATATAGGAGATGTCTTCTTCAGAAATTCATTATCATTTGGCTGGCACCATAATTAGTACTGTGTTGTACAAACCTGAAGGAACAGCACCTTTTCAACTTACTGTAAATAACCAGCTTCCCCTGGTTGGCACCCTTTTTGTTTATTATTTCATATTTAACACATCAATAAAAATTTATAAACATCAAAAAATTTCCAAACCAATCTTTAATGCAAAATCAAATAAAAGCAAATGCAGAATATAGTAAACCAATACATGAATAGTTTAGTAAAAATAAATAAGAAAATTTAAATAAAAGCTGTATCAAATAAAAAGACCTTAAGTTATAATTAAAAAGATCTTAATGATTGCAGTTCACTAATACTGTACTTATTGGGAATAGGCTGCAGAGTTTAAAAACAGCTAAAAGCATGTGCCCCAAGTGTTTTCCTTTAGTAATATGGAAAATAGATAGATAGATAGATAGATAGATAGATAGATAGATAGATAGATAGATAGATAGATAGATAGATACTTTATTAATCCCAAGGGGAAATTCACATACTCCAGTAGCAGTATACTGATACAAAAACAATATTAAATTAAAGAGTAATAAAAATGCAGGTAAAAAAGGACAATAACTTTGAATAATGTTAACGTTTAAAGGAACGATCTCCTCAGTCTGTCAGTGGAACAGGACATTGACAGCAGTCTGTCGCTGAAGCTGCTCTTCTGTCTGGAGATGACACTGTTTAGTGGATGCAGTGGATTCTCCATAATTGATAGGAGCCTTTTGAGCACCCGTCATTCTGCCACAGATGTCAAACTGTCCAGCTCCATGCCAACAATAGAGCCTGCCTTCCTCACCAGTTTGTCCAGGCGTGAGGCGTCCTTCTTTTTAAAACTGCCTCCCCAGCACACCACGGTGTAGAAGAGGGCACTCGCCACAACCGTCTAATAGAACATCTGCAGCATCTTATTGCAGATGTTGAAGGACGCCAGTCTTCTAAGGAAGTATATCCGGCTCTGTCCTCTCTTGCACAGAGAATCAGTATTGGCAGTCCAGTCCAATTTATCATCCAGCTGCACTCCCAGGTATTTATAGGTCTATACCCTCTGCACACAGTCACCTCTGATGATCACGGGGTCCAGGAGGGGTCTAGGCCTCCTAAAATCCACCACCAGCTCCTTGGTTTTGCTGGTGTTCAGGTGTAGGTGGTTTGAGTCGCACCATTTAACAAAGTCCTTGATGAGGTTCCTATACTCCTCCTCCTGCCCACTCCTGATGCAGCCCATGATAGCAGTGTCGTCAGCGAACTTTTGCACGTGGCAGGACTCCGAGTTGTACTGGAAGTCCGATGTATATAGGCTGAACAGGACCAGAGAAAGTACAGTCCCCTGTGGTGCTTCTGTGTTGCTGACCACAATGTCAGACCTACTGTTCCAGAGACGCACATACTGAGGACTGTTTGTAAGATAGTCCACGATCCATGCCACCAGGTATGAATCTACTCCCATCTCTGTCAGCTTGTCCCTAAGGAGCAGAGGTTGGATGGTGTTGAAGGCGCTAGAGAAGTCTAGAAACATAATTCTTACTGCACCACTGCCTCTGTCCAAGTGGGAGAGGGATCGGTGTAGCATATAGATGATGGCATCCTCCGCTCCCACCTTCTCCTGATATGCAAATTGCAGAGGGTCGAGGGCATGTTGAACCTGTGGCCTCAGGTGGTGAAGCAGCAGCCACTCCATGGTCTTCATCACATGTGACATCAGAGCAACAGGCCGAAAGTCTTTCAGCTCACTAGGACGTGATACCTTTGGGACTGAGGTGATACAAGATGTTTTCCAAAGCCTCAGGACTCTCCCCTGTTCCAGGCTCAGGTTGAAGATGCGCTGTAGAGGACTCCCCAGCTCCAGTGCACAGGCTTTCAGCAGTCGTGGTGATACTACATCTGGACCCGCTGCTTTGCTGGCACAAAGTTTCCTCAGCTCTCTGCTCACCTGCACTGCTGTAATTGTGGGTTGGGGTAAACTCTCTCCTATGCTGGTATCAGCAGAAGGATGGGTGGAGGGTGCAATACTCCGAGGTGAGAGTGGGTTAGGGTGGTTAAACCTGTTAAAGAAGCTGTTCATTTGGTTTGCTATCTTCACGTCACCCTCAATGGTGGCACCCTACTTCGAGCTGCAGCCAGGATGATCTTCATCCCATCCCACACTTCCTTCATGTTGTTATTCTGCAACTTCTGCTCCAGCTTTCTCCTGTACTGCTCCTTCGCCGTCCCGAGCTGGACTTGGAGTTCCTTCTGCACGCGCTTGAGCTCATGCTGATCACCGCTTTTAAAGGCCCTTTTCTTCTGGTTCAAAAGGCCCTTGATGTCACTTGTAATCCATGGCTTGTTGTTAGCATAGCAGCGTACTGTTCTTACTGGAACTACAATGTCTATACAGAAGTTGATGTAGTCAGTAGTGCAGTCAACAACCTCCTCAATGTTCTCACTCTGTGTCCCCTGCAGGATATCCCAGTCCATAGTTCCAAAGCAGTCTCTCATAGCCTGCTCTGCTTCAGGGGACCACTTCCTGAATGAGCATGTGGTTGTAGGTAGCTCCCTCACTCTTGGTTTGTAGTGAGGCTGAAGCAGAACCAGGTTATGATCTGCTTTCCCAAGTGCAGGCAGCGGGGTGGCGCTGTATGTGTCTTTAACATTTGCATACAGTAAATCAATAGTCTTATTTCCCCGGGTGTTACAATCCACATAACATAACATAAGAACATGGGGTTCTTAGTTCGGTACACAAGAATTGATCAAAGCTGATAAAAAAATGTAGCAACTTACTTTTTAATTTTGAATCGCATTTGCTAAATCATGTGCATCAGAGGGTTGAAAGCTGAATTTCCAGCCATGTGAAGTTTATAATAAATCAGTTTTTAAAGACTGCAATAATCCAGGCAAAAAATAAGTTAACATGTACAGAAAAAATCTACATCAGATTTAATTTGGAAAATGTTGCTAAGAAGAAAATAAGCAGACCGACCAACGACTTTTACTTGTAATTAGAACACAGTTCAGAATTAAATGCAATGCCTCATTTACACAAAGTGCAATTAATAGTAAAAGATAAGTTTGGGATTGTTCAAATTAAAATGAATTATTTTTCATAATCATGGCATACATTAATTTATCATAGAAAACTGTGTCCTTAAGTGAAGTATTTTTTAAGAAATACCGTGCCAGTTTGTGTGGTTTAAAATGGGATCTAAAGGGCATCAGTATAGAAGTGAAGAAAAGCCTAACTAACTGAAGGATTCCATTTTCAAGTGTAAAGGATTTCAATTTAAGAAAATATACCATTGTGATATATGGCCGGCAGTTTATCCGGGCCAATACCCCCACGCCACTAGATGGAGCCCTCCCTGCAACATGGAGGTGCCCCGAATTCCAGCAGGGCATCATGGACAATGGAGTTTTACTGCACAGCCCTGCTAGATACCGTAAGGGCCACCAGGGGACGCTGCAGGGAGGTACAATGGTTTTTATTATTGCTCGGAAGTACTCCCTAATCACGGAGACAGAAGGAATGAAGTACTTCCGGGCTGAAGAAAAGAAGAAGTTTTTATCTGACCCAGAAGTGCTATGAAATCATATGGACTGAGGGACAGAAGCACTTCCGGGTCAAGGAATATAAAAGGACTATGGGAAATCCCAGCAGACTGAGCCGGAGTTGGGAGGGAGTGTGACAGAGCTGCTGAGTGGAGTGGAGGATTGTAATAATAATTGATTGTATTGATTTATTAGTGCCTATTGTGGGAGTGTAGGTGCTTTGTGCACATTATTATTGTAATAAATTTAATATTGGAACTTTTACCTGGTGTTTGGGTGTGTTGTCTGCGGGTTCAGGGGTCGACCGGGACCCATATTCCCACACCATGTATACTTCTAAGGTATGTTTCTGACAAAAGGAAATTGGAAGTAATACATTTTATCACAAATTATTGGCACTATTTTTCCTGGGTTAAGGATACATTTGTGTTCAGCTGTTTGCTTATAGCCAGCATTGTGGGTGAAGTTTGATATCAAGTTAGTATAGGAGTGTGGATGAGTGACTGAATATAAAATGACAGCTTATTTGTCTAAATTTTGAGCAGCATCTTATCCTAAGCCTGGACAAGCCCAAAGCCAAGCAGAGACTCCTTCTATGAAACATATGTAAGGTGGTATCCATAAGCGCACATGCTCACACAAACAGAAAACCCAACACACAGTACTGAATGTAGAGTTGTGTGCATCAAAATAAAATACAAAATTAAAAATAAACATGGAATTATAAATAACTTTGTTGTTATGATGTTGATCTGTGAACCTGAAAGCTAATGGTAAGTTAAATTATACATGTAGGAACCAGTGGTACCATTTAGAGGACTAGCTCAAAAATGGTTGTTTATGTTTAAGACAGTTCAAGTGAAGTGTTACTCCTTTCAAAATGATGTGCCACTGTGCTACTTGTACCAGCAGTAATAATAATAACAATTATCTTTTTCTCCCCAACAAGAAGTGTAAGTTGTGCATCTTCATTGATGTGACAGCCCCAGGTGACAACAAAATCCTAAGAAAGGAGACAGAGAAGATCATCATCTGTAAATACCTTGAGACTGAAGTCAGGCACATGTGGAACATGCGGGCAAAAGTAGCTCCAGTAGTCGTAAGTACACTAGGAAACATGGGTTTCAAGAGGATCTGGACAAACTCCCTTGTAGAGTCAGTGCAAAAGAGATCCAGAAAGAAAGCTCATATTCTTAGATGAGTCCTCAGCTCAACAACAATTTGAGTTTAAAGCCTGGTAAGTCTGGTTGACCTCATTTGAAAGCATAAGCGTATTTTAGTGTGCTGAGAGAGTGGTGGTGATAATATTAATATAAAAGCGACAATGATTGCCCAAAGTACTCCCAAGCCTATGTAGCTATGTCTGTGATTTCTAATGCAATTCCGCCTAAGTGCTCTATGGTCACGCACATTCAGAAGTAGTTTTCAGAGATTTCTCCTCACTTCCTGAATCTTTTCACAATGTTATTAACTGTAAATGGTGACAGACTGAAAATCTTTGCTATCCTGCACTTAGGTACATTTTTTTTAAATTGACAGATAATTCTTTCACGAAGTTCAGCACTAAGTGGTAAGCCTATGACCCATCTTTGCTTGCTTGCAAGCCTTTGGTCGATGCTCATTTTATACCCAATTTTCATACCCACACCTGTTACCAGTTAACCTGCTATTTGAGGAACCTCCCAGAATGTTACTTGTATAACCTTTACAGTTTTACTTTCCCTCTGTCCCACTTTTTTTGGAGTGTGTTGCAGGCATCAATTTAAAAATTTGTTTATGTTTATGAATAGAATTAAGTTTGTCAGCAAAAACACCGAAAATCTTTTTTTTGTGCTTTTGCCTGTTAAATAAAGGTTCAAGTGAATTACTAAATTAAAGATTTTAGTTTTTATTGCATTTTTAGAAAGTGTCCCAACTTTTTTTGGAAATGGGGTTTGTAAATTCAAGGATGACTTACTTTTATAACCTTACTACTGCATGTAGCTCACAAGGTTAATAAAATAAGGCTGTTGATAATTTGTCAGAACAGTAAATAAAGTAAAACTGCGCCAAGGTCGGTACTGCACAAAGTCTGATGTTAAGGTTCTGAACATACAGAACCAATAGAAGACTTGATGAGTCTATACAAAATTACAGTACACTGCTGCCCAGGAAAACTGTAACAAACAGTAATTTGTATTTCTTTTTATCATATCAATTATTATGATAAAAAAGCATTGAATGATGAAAGTGTTCACAAAGTGTTTTGAGATATGTTTCTGTTTGTACAAATGTAGGTAGAAAGTCTAGGACTTGTGGCAACGCCTCTAGCAGTAGGAACATCTGGTTTGTATGACATTCACATTTTGTTGTTGTCACAGAATACTTTATCTGGAGCAGGAAATTAAAAAGTCAAATTGGCCCAAGTGGGGTGGGGAGAAAAGAAGAAGTTATCTGCAGCAATTATATTGTACCAACAGTAAACTTTTAATTCATGATCTGAGGGAAACACCAGCTGAGGAGGTGGCTGCCTTAAAGAACATTTTTCTTGTCTGTGTTTATTTTATTTACTTACTAGTCATTTAGCCCGTTACAATAACGAGCGCTAGAACAGTAGTGCATAAACATTAGCAGTAACAGTCTATATTAAATGGCAAGGGACTTTGACCTCATTCTTTTTGTTGGTCGTATTTTTCTTTCTTTCAGTCTTTCTTTTGTTGATGTTTACTTGCTGAGCTGACCGTTCTTCGTGGGCTGCCGCCGTGTATTCTGTGTCTTTAATTTTCTGTGACAGTAATACTGTCTTGTACGGCTCTATTCAATAAGGGCGCGCACAAAAAGGCAAGCTTCAAAAGGGCGACCTCAATTGGTGTTGTGCGCGCCCTTATTGAAGGATGCCTGTGCACGCCCTTATTGAAGGATACCGTCTTGTACGTCCGCTGGCTTGTACGTCCGTAATATACCTTTAATTTTCTCTGACGGTAATACAGGCATGCGCGTCGGTAATATGTCTTTAATCTCCTCTGACAGTAATACTGGCTTGTTTGTGGCTTTAATATGCGTCACTTTATTGTGTACCTTTAATTTCCTCTCGCATTAATACTGGTTTGTATTTCCGTAAAACGCCTCTAACTTTCTCTGACAGTAATATCGCGCATCGCACCGTGCCCCGCGCATGCGCACTTCACTCACACACGGACACCTGGATGCACACAGGGATTTTATTAAAGAGGGTATATATTTAAATGTAATTAGATCATCTTAATTGAGATTACAGTAGCTTACTTATATTAGTTTGGCAGGTTTGTTGATGAATTTTTATTCCTTAATTGAGCATTGTTATATCCTTTTCTGCTTGGATGTTTTTCCCTGCAAGCTAGCGTAATAGTTTTTTTTTTTTTTTACTTTTATTTTTTGTAGTGGTGAAAGATAAATGAGGTTTTGGTGCGAGTCAACCTTATGAAACATCTCCACTTTTCAACAGGATGGAGAAGTGTAAAGAATTCCAGCCAACTGTTACAAGGTGTCTTGTTTCCCTAGAGCACTCTTGAATATTAACCAGTATTTAAAAGGCAATGTCAACACTGGAGCACCATAAGGAATAGTCTTGTCTGATTTTTGCTTTACTCTGTACACCTCTGGCATATTTAAACAACCAGTCATGTCACTTGCATAAATTCTCAGATGATTCTGCACTTATGGGGTGTTTTGATAAGGGGATGAGACAGAGTGCAGGAGTCAGGTGGAGAATTGGGTCTTGTTGCAAAGAGAATTGCCTACAGCTTAACATCAGCAAAACCAAGGAACTGTTTATTGACTTTTGCCGCACCAAAGAGCCTCTATATTTGGTTACTATTTATGCATTTATTTATTTAAAGAGGTTCTGTAAAAAGCCAAATTTCCCCATGGGGGACAAATAAATTTCTGTCTATCCATCTATCTAAAAGACAGCTTCCAGGCTTCCTGATTTATTTATATTTTTAACAGAAGTGTCTTATCTGTTCCAGGTAGAATATTTCTACTGCCACATCATTTTGAAACTTTACTTGCCATCTACAGGTCTCATTCTTTTTATAATCATCATTGGCTTTATGGCCATTTTCTGGTTTTATTGAGGTTAGCCACACCCTTTTCTCCACTCTCCATGGTCCTGGGTCTGCTTTTGGATGAGATGCATACTTTAATTGGTAATCTCATTGAATTCGCTCCCAAAGCACAAAGTCAAAGGGCTTTCCACCCTATGGTGGCCTTTTCTGTTCTGGTGTACAGGTGTGACTTTTCTTCTCTGTTTTCTTCTTTCTTTGTTGGAAGTGTCCTCTGCTTACCATAGCAATACAGTGGCCTCTCTTCCTCAATGGTATGTAATATACTATATATAGTTTGCAATTTGCTAAAAAATAGATTTTTAAAATAGTTTAAAATAGCTTTGGTTAAATTCAGCTACTACAACAAAGAATAAATCCTTATGAACCTGCTTTTTATTACTGATATTCCAACTGAATATTATTTGAAACTCACAAAATAAATTTGTTTACATGACATTCTAATCTTCTAGGCAATGTGCAGAAACAATTAAAGGCACACTGTAAAGCCTATCAAATATAAATAAAGGGACAGTAGACTTTACATAAATGTTCTAATAAAACTGCGCCCCCCCCCCCACCAAAAAAAAAGCTTTTAATAACTGTAGAAGCATTGCTGTGAGACCAATGAAATACAACCAGGGATTGTCGGGTATGTACTGTTCTCATCAGCTCTGGGAATTAAATCTCTTCAGTCTTCAGCAAAGATGGCTAGGTGGAGAGCTATGCAATTCAGGTGTTAAAGTCTTAGGGACATTGATAACGCTGATCCAGCACAATTCCTTCAGTTAAATAGTGAATTATATTCCTGAGGCCATGGGGAAATGAAGGGGAAGTGAACTCAAGACCAAGTCTGAGAACTACTTTTTCACACAAAGGTCATGGGAATCTTGAACCATTTAGTGAGTCCTGCATTTAAAATGAAAACCTTCACGTCCTGTAAAAGCTATTTGTATGTGGTATTGGGACAAATTGTGATTTACCTAATTGAACAGTCCTAATTGTCTGAATTGTTTCCTCTGGTTTATTATATTTTTATGTACTTATGTTCATTTTATTCATGTACTGCACCTTCGATATCCAAGCCCTGGACCTGACTAGTAATGGAAATAAATAAATATGAAGAACTAAGATTGTTTAAGTAGTTGAACCTGACACCTAAATATAAATTGGCTTTGAAAATATCATAATAGAGCTGAACTAGATGTCCTATGAAAATAAAACATTTCACATAATTTCATTTCAAGATCAACGTGCACTGTGACTTTTCTAAGCAAGCACAATGAAGAATGAACAATTGATTAAAAGATATCTAAGCTGAATGTAAGCCACAGATTATAATAAAGCAGCTTTAATACTATGAATTAGTGCAGCACACAATTCTCATGAACATCTCGTCTGGTATCCCAGTACTTCTACTATAGCAATTTCCACTAAACCATTTGCACCGTACGCTAACATAGCCAGAATGGACAATATCCATCAGTAAACATTAACACTGTTAAAAGTTATCGCTAGAAACAAAATTGCAGACTGGCATGCATTTCTGGATCCCCGGCCTCTCCCAGTAAATAAAACCTTTACCATATTTTGTATGGCCGTTTTGGTTCTTTTTGGGACGAGGCTTTTCTCCCTCTTCCATCATCCAGCAGTTGACTCTGGAAACTAACTGCCAGAGGTACCTGACACTGACTCCAAAAAAATGTAACAAAATTCTACTGAGCCCTGCCTGCCAGTGAAAGAGCACTTTTGTGGAATAGCACCACTGTTGTGTTGCTGTGTTGCACCTATTTCCTGAGCATTTTTCAATTTCAGGTATTTTCCAACTGGCTGTTGAGAAGTGATAGCAGATGCTTTCAAAATTGCTCCCCTTTTTAGCCAGACAACCAACAATACAATATACAGAGTATAGATTACACAAGGAGGCCATGCTCAAACTTTATAACGCACTGCTTAGAACTCATGTGTGCAGTTTTGGACTCCAGACTCTGACAAGGACATAACAGCACTGGAAAAAGTCCAGAGAAGAGCAAATAACCTGATTTTCAGAGGATGAATTATGAGGAAGATAAAAAAAGAGCTGAGCCTTTTCAGTTTAAGCAAAGGAAAAAAGGATACATGACTGAAATGTTTAAAATTATGTAGGGAATTAGTACAGTGGATTGAGACTATTACTTTAAAATAAGTTCATCAAGAATACGGGACGCACACAAACATTAGGAAGTTTTTCTTCCCACAGAAAACTATTGACACGTGAAGGTTATCAAGCAGTGTGGTAGACAGTAGGACTTTAAAAACTCAATTTTACTTTGGAGAAATTAAGTGGATAGGACTGGCAAGTTTTTTTGGGGTGAATGGCCTGTTCTCATCTAGATTATTCTGATGTTCTGTTGGCACAGATACCTTAGCAAGCTATACAGGCACTTCCTAGATCACACAACAATTTTACTCTTGGGTGATAAATGAAAATTGATTAAGAGTGTACTTCTACCAATATATTTAATGGATTGCATGTATTAATCAACAGTCGTACAACTATTTAAATGCTTGTATTGAAAATATATGTTGATTGAAACATTATAATATATAACAGATACAAAGAAAAGGTAATGTATTTGCATTAGGTCCTTCCTTTTCTATTAATGTTTTTAGTATTTGAAGACATGATGAAAGTCAGTTTTGTATCAAATATGAGTATTCACTGAAATGTTCGTCATGTTATATTATTTGCTAGCTATTTTTACATTTTTATATTTTTTTTAATTTATATGATCAAAGATCTTCTTTCCCTGATTTAATCCTACTTGTCAAATATATGCTAAAATAAATATTCCTCCATGCAGTTTCATACCTGCAAAACTTATCATAAAAATTAATGTTATAAGCACATTAGTTATTATTTTTTTTTATAAATTAGCTAAAATGTAAAAAAGGTCATAACTATGTTTCAAATGTTATTAAATTTTTTTTCTAACCGGTCAGCTTTCAGAACGTGTACGCAATGCATAAATCTAGTGAACTGCAGTTTCAACACAATCTCCCTGTGCCTCTTGGACTTCTTAAGATTTCTCATAAGCCTGCGTCTCAGTTGCTTCAGATTCAATTTATTTTAAGAAGGATTTTTAGATGATGCATTAGCTTCTTCAGGGCAATGTATCTAGATTGCTTAGCTGCTTAACTTTAAATAGTTTTCTCTTTTTTTACCAGAGTATAGATGAATTTTATTTGATGAAGCATACAGTAAATAAAAAAATGAAATTTAGAAAAAAAAATATTTTATTAAAGATAAATGTTTGGTATTAATCACATAACATAACACAAAAATCTGATTTTTTTTAGTATGCTGGTACAGTGGTTAATGCTAGAGTCTCACACTACCAGGGTCCTGCTTTTGATCGCCACTGTCTGAGTGGAATTAGCATGGTTTCCCTGTGCCCCTTTGGGTTTTCTCAAGGTATTCTGATATTCTTCCTCCTGAACATCCCTTTAATATGTTGGTAAGATTGATAGGTAACACTAAATGTAAGGGTGAGAATATTTATGCTTCATCATCATGCTTCTGCAGTCTATTATGGAAGTGTGCCATAGTGGCTATGGCCAAAACAGATCCATAAAGGTTGGCTTGAACCAATTTCTATATGCAGTTTGTCTACTTGACTCAATGTGTTTAGTATGAAATGAAATTGAAGTCATTCACTTATTTAAAATTCTTGTTCATTTTACTCTACATTTGTGTGTATAATAAATATTATGTAAGTTAATGTATGTGATTATACATTATTGTACAGTACAGTTAGTTACATCATAAAATCTTCTGTTGAGTGATTTCCTGCTATATCACTAAAGTGTAAATTCCATACTGATTTTTCTTTTGTCTTCAGACTACTTTATCAGAGTTCTTATTCATTTACTGAATTCAGAAAATAATATTTAGTTCAAAGTTTTCTGAACATGTGTATATAATCTTTTTATTTTGACCTTTTGCTTTGCTCAATATAATATAACATTCTCAACCTACATTAATTCAATTCAAGGATGCCAGGGCTTAAAGCCAATCTAGGTGTTAGAAGTTGCAAGACAGAAACCAGATCTGGGGCCTCATTAATAAAACTTGAGTACACACAAAAAGAGGTTTGAAATGTGCTTATGCAACTTCCCATACAATCGTCAGGATTTGTAACAGAAAACCAAACAGGAGAACATGCATTTATTTTCTGCAACTCTGACCGCGCATATGCAACATTTCAGATAAACCTGGAAATGAGGACACTCTTGGTCAAGCTGGGAAATTCAGCCAAGTCAGCTAAATGGTGAATCATATCAATAATAATTCATATCACTAAGCCGTTATTATATTGTTCTTTGAATTGATGAAAACATTAGATCTCAAAAAAAATGAATGTGATGCACACATACTTTCACTCTGGAACCCACACAAAGTTTTCAAAATTAAGCCCCTGGACTTTTATAATTGTAAAGCCAGACTCATATTGCCTGAAAAGAACCTACTACTCACTGTAACATTTCCTCCAGCTTGATACACTTTAGCAGAAATGCAGTTCTGATCAAGACGGCTTGATACATTTAGTAGGGGAATAAAGAAATGTGCAGGTGTTATGAAAGCTGCATTTCATTCATGAAATCAATGTTGGATGATCTTTATGTTATGTGCAATTTATTAGATAAATGAAATCATGTATTGTTTTCACAGTCAACTTACAAAATATTCATTACCCTCCAATATCTCCCATTTAATTGTGTGTCATTGCCTAGTTACATTAGTTTGAGTAAGTAGTGATTAGTAATAACAAATTGTATACCTATTTAGGAAAGTTTAGTCAGGCCCCAATGAGGCAATCTTAAATATGGTAGCAGCCGCAAGTGATGTTCGAATGAAAGTATATTCTCCAATGGTTGACGAGATCTACTTACAGAATGAAGCTTAAAAAAACAATGACAAATGACTTAAAAACATTTATGTTAGGTAGAATGCCTAGTGGGGACTATGTTGGTCTTTAATGTTTGGAATGCCTGCAGATATTTTTTTTTCTCTAGCATCGCACCCCTGGAATTTAAAACATTTTTTCCTGTCTTCCCTGCCATTTGGCTAAAGCATTAGATTTATCATTGACAGACTTGAAAATGAATCTATATATAAGGACTCTACTTTATCTATGACTAGTTTATTACACCAAATGGTGTACTAATATGTTTAATAAAATATAGCAGAATAATATTTCAACCATGTAAATTCAACAGCGGTATTAAGAAACATCATCACTGTCATTAACAAATAAGGAGAGACTTTAAGGTTCAAGTTTTATGGAAACCCCAAGAACTCCTCATCGCTAGTGTCAGAATTTATGAAGCTCAGTTGCTCACAATCACTTTGCAGGAGCACGTACCTATCATCACGCACGTTTGGACCAATGCTCCCTGAAGTTATATCGCCAGTCTAGTCCCATCTATATTTGTAATGCCACAAAGCCCTTCATCTTGTGTTTTGTTGTGGGTTTCCAGTTTGAAAAACGAGAATGCGGTGCAAGCACAGCCCTCGATTCAAAAAATTACTCTGCATACCTGTTTGTCTTGTCTGACAGTAGCTGAAAGGCAGTTTCAGGAAAGAACAGCCTGAAGTAGTCCAGCAGCTGGTAATCTGTCGAGTCCAACAGCAAGCCATACTGTCTTGTGAAGTCCGGTAGCCAGTTTGGCTCCCACTGATCAATGTCTAGGTATTCCTCCCACACGAAACTTGCCATAGGTGCATCGGCTGCACGAATGCGCTCAGCTGGGGACGGCATCGGCTGGTGTCCCGATCAGCTGATGCCAGTTCCTCACTCTCTTGTTCGATCTCTTGATCACTCTCAACAAAAGTCCGACTCAGTGATAATGCACAAAACATTATGTTTTCTGCACTCGCTTCGCTCCCTCGTGAGATGTCGATGCCATCTTGCCTTTGTTTACATTTATTTACATTTCGCAACTCGTGCACACGCAAGGATTAGATGCCGAGTCAATGAGTCTAACATTCCTCCAAGCACAGAGGGAATGCCTGTAACGTAACTGTGAAATTTGTCGCCCTCTACTCCTGGTTGTTGACTTTTGTCAGGTAATACACATCATGGTCTGTGACGAAATATTTGCTCCATAAGACGCACAGACATTTCCAACCTTCTTTTGGGGAAAAAAAGTGCGTCTTATGATGCGAAAAATACGGTAATATAATCTAACTTCAAAGAAAACTACACTTCTAACAACATAAGACTACTGAAAGCATAGGACTCAGACAGTCATTCTATCTCTGACCTTTGGAGAGTGAACATCTCAGTACTGGAGCTCCAGCACCACATATTATCTTTGATTTTTATATTTTTCTTTTTTCATCTTGTAAAGCACTTTGAGCTACATCTTTTGTATGAAAATGTGCTATATAAATAAATTTTGTTGTTCTTCCATTTGTTGGTTCACACAAAATTTGCTTTTACCATCATTCAAGAATTTTGAATGGGATTCAATATAGTTCATATGATTATGGGAGTCAGAAGGAGGGTTGTAATTTCATTATGTGTTAAAACTGATGTTTATTTTTTGAAATTGTCGGCTTTTTTGTGTTATTGAATAAAGATTTAAGGGAAAAAAAAGTTTCTAACATAATAGTCTGATTTACACCCAAGTGTTTTTAATTCTTCTCAATATAACTTGTATTGACTGTTTGCTTGCAAATATGTTCTTTACATGTGCTGCTTAATGTTGTATTTTAATTGTTTTCAATCATTTTACAGTGTTACCCGTTAAGCTGATTGGCGTATCATTACTAGGATCAATCCAATCACCTTATTATATTACAGTACACTAACTACTTCTGGGTCTTTAGGTATTTTTCTAGTATGCAGTAATTTCTGAATAATGTTTAATATTAAGTAATAATATCATAATATAAATATTAAGTATTAGTTTATAGCTAGCTGTTCTACCCATCTAAGACAGGTTGAAATCTAAGTTGGTAGTGTGCCATCTATTGAAATGTATTTTGTAATGCATGTATAATTAAAATGCATTGCATTTTTCATTTCAACAGATGATGCATCACAAACATTAGCACTGCTTTTATGAATCCTATACCAAATGGCATGTAACAGAGACATAGAAACTGGCTGGACACACAGATACACAGGCACACACACATACTTGCCCTATTATTAGGGTAGATTACTAACTCCCTTTAGGATACTTGGATAAATATTATGTGGTCCTTGAATTTTGCTTGATTTGAGCCTTTTTATTCCTAAGAAGTGAGCCTTTCAATCTCTGTCTGTCTATCTGTCTCTCTCTCTCTCTCTCTGTTCTCTCCAAATTGTTTAGTATATATTATCTGTAGCTCCTGGAAAGTGTCTGACTACTTCATCAGTGAAATATTAATTGAGTGCATATGCTGTTTTCAGTTTTGCATATTATATTTCCCCATCAATTTTAACACATGCTGCTGTCTCATTGACCTTTCACTTACTACTAAAATAGCATTTTAGGTTTGACTTGTGCATTTCTAGTGATACTTTTAACCTTTTTAACTGCTGCTGTCTACTCAAAAGTTCTACAAATTAGAGTCATGTTTTTCATGTTACATTTCTTTATTTCTTTACTAATACTGCACTGAGGATTTTCCGAAATGTTCTGTTTATTTTTAATTATTGCAATGTTTGAAGTGTTACCTATTCAATTGCTCCACTGCTCTCCTATTGTTTCCATTTCTAAACGTCAGTCCTATTTTTAAGAATTTAACTATTAAAAAAATCCATCCATCCATCCATCCATCCATCCATCCATTTTCCAACCTGCTGAATCCGAACACAGGGTCACGGGGGTCTGCTGGAGCCAATCCCAGCCAACACAGGGCACAAGGCAGGAACCAATCCTGGGCAGGGTGCCAACCCACCGCAGATTAAAAAAATCACCTTACTAAAATAAACTGTAATTTTTTCAGATTTTATGTATATGCTCTGACAAAATACTGTGAAGCTTGTGTTATCAATACTAAAACCTAAGTGGGGGGAAGGGGATGGGTATGTGTGAACGAGTCTGGGGATGTCCGTGAATGTGTCCTATGATTGACTTGCACCCACTGAACTGGATAACATTGTTGAAAAATTATTGGAGTCTAAAGGTTCTATATTCCTGTTATTCTTAATTTTGTCTTGGTTATTACAAAAGTTTAATTTTAGAAATGCTCTTTATCTTGGTTCTGTTATGAGAGTTAAAAAACAGTAACTGTATGAGGAGGAGGTTAGGAGCACGCACTGATACAGTGCATTGCTGCATCCACTACATGACAAACCAACTCAGGACCGCAGATTAGAACCCGAGTGTAGCCATGCAACAGGTGACACCTCAGCACCACACTAGTTCAGATGGAATGGAACCAGTGTGAGGTTTTCTATGGTGGCTAGAGTGCCAATATCTGTATATATGTACAGAATTCTCCTCCTCTGTTCTGCAACTGTATACCGAATGCCAGTTTTATCTGAGACTTTTTTTGTTGTTAACATAACATTATAGTCACTTCAATACAACTCCTGTATATATATATTTATAAATATATATTGTCAAGCATGCACGCCTATAGATCACCTTCCAAGCTCAGCTGAGGTAAGTACTACCACCCCAAAGAGAGAGTGGGTGCTATATTATACTGTATATAATATTTAAAGTTTTATCTGAACTCAGTTTATGAGTATTTGTATTTTTAAAACCCAAATTAGCAGTCCAGTTGAATATAGCAGACCTTATAAAAACTCTACTTAGAAATTAAAGCTGCATATTTTTGACAAGTATTTTTTTATAAAATTAAATCGTTTTTAAATTATTAAATATTTTAAGGCATTTTTCTGTCTATCTCGCATGTTTCACAAAAATGTCATTACTGCTCACATTGACAGACAATGAAGACCTAACTCATAATTATAACGCAGTAAATACAGTAGTACTTCCACATGATCACCCAGAAGCCCACTTCCCAAAATCCTGTTCAACAATTACAAGATCAATAACATAGCATAATATTTTCAAACCCACCCAATCAATTTACAGATGTGGGGGAAGGCCTGTCAATCACAAAGTCCACTCAAGTACACACACCTACATAAGGAAAGTTTGAAATCAGCAGTCTTCTAGACAAATGTGGCTTTGGGTATGTGGGAGGAAAACCAATACAGACAACAACCTGTGTGGAATGTGAACCCAGAATGCAAGGTTAGTGAGGCAGCAGCACTAACCACTACACCTCCCATCTACTAATTAGTTTGACAAGTGTGTGTAACTTTCTGTTTACTGTTTTGCAGTTTTACTTTAGAATAGACTTCCCCGTCTAAAGCTCTAACCTGTTCTTGTTTTCTTTAAGACTTAAGTTTAGGTACTGAAAAAATGCATCTATTACTCATATACTGTACTCTTATGTAACAAGACTTTAACATGCACTTCTTTGAGTCTTCATAACACTTACAAAACATCATTAAAGTGTTTATTTGTCTCTGCAGTGAGACCTATTAGTAAAACTTCACTTTGAAGTGGTTTGAAGTGGCTTAACTGAGACACATTTCTGTTCATATCACATATTAAGTACAAGACCTGTGAATCCTTCATTAACACGTCATTTTACCATCATGTCAATATCTCACACTGCACACAGATGAATAACCCATTTGCTGATGTTTTATAAGTGTTATGAAGACAAAAAGAAGCCGTTACCCTTATTAAAAATAATAATTCATGGCTTTCTCATCTCTTATTTTAACTTTCTAATTTTTTCCCCTTGACTAAAACAGGTTAAAGGCAAATCATACTTACATGAGGCAAATTTGGAATCATCTGTTAACCTAACATGCATGTCTTTAGGGGATTTGAATACACTGGAAGAACATAAAAGCACAGACTATAAACAGGCATGAAATTTGAACCCAGGATGGTGGATTCGTGAAACAGTAAAGCTAACCACTACACTACCATGACACCCCAAAACATGAAAGACAGAAACACTTTACATATCACGACCATGTCTGCTTTTTTAATAACTTGTCCTTACTTGTTTACTGTATTTGTTATTAACATGTTTGTTTATTTAACATTGTTTTTGTATTTTTTAAGCAAAATGTTTACTGTATAAAGTGGAACCTCGGTTCACGAACATCTCAAAACACGTACAAATCGGTTTACGACCAAAAAGTTAGCCACACTTTTGTATCTGTTCACGATCACACACTCGGTATACGAACAAGCCATTTTCCCTTTTGGTTTGTACGTGTTCAGTCTCTCCCTGTGCATTTCCTGTGCAGCGAACAAGAGAGAGAGAGCGAGAGAGTGTGACACACACACAAGAGAGAGTCACGAGAGAGAGAGAGACACACACACACACACACACACACAGGCAGTGCGAGAGAGACATACACACAGGCAGTGCGAGAGAGACACACACACAGGTGAGCGAGAGAGAGAGGGCTGGATGCATAAGGTAGAGAAGGCAGTTAAAGAATGCACTGGGCTTGTTTTTTTTTTTTCACTTCTGTTTACAGCGATTGGTTTGTAGCTTCATTGTTGCAATGTTACTTTTCTTGGTGGTTTATTAAATTACGGATTTTTTCAAATGTTCATTTTTTTCCCTGTGATTAAAACGTTTAAAAAAACGTGTTTTTAGCCAGCGGTTGGTAGCGCTATAGCGTGAACTATTGCAGTGTTAGTTTTCTCTGTTGTTCAAGGTTTTCTCTGTGTTATTCAATGTTTTTACATTTAGTTTACTATTACGCTGTGCATTCTATGGTTTGATTAACTATATTTGTGCTTAAAAACTTAAAAAAAAATATTTACATACAGTTCATTTGGTCTGGAACGGATATATTGTATTTACATACAATCCTATGGGGGAAATTACTTCGGTTCACGACCAAATGGGTTTACAACCAGAGTTTTGGAACGAATTATGGTTGTGAACTGAGGTTCCACTGTATATTCTTCTTCTTCTTTATTCATACCTATTTCAGTAAAGTAGCAGACATTTCAAACAAAATGGGCAAGTAAAAATCACTAATAACAGAATCAGATATTAGTGAATATGTGACAGACATATATACAGAGTCTGCCTAAGAAAATGTGAGCATGGCACATTTCAGATTTCATGTAATGTGTTCAAGAGGAAATATTCAGGGAACCAGAGCCTGTCCTTTTAAAACTGTGCTCAAGGTGGCAAGTGATGCTAGTCCAGTTCAGGTAGGCACTCACTCGCACATCCACCCTCTCTCATGGGGACAATTTAAGTTACACTGGGATGTGGTTGGAAATCAGTGTCACTTGTGGGCAGCAATGCTAACTATTGTTCTACCGTGTCACTCAAAATAAAATGTGACTTAAAGCATAAAAAAATTTGTGACTACCAAGTCAAAATAATTTGTTTTCTGGATTAGGTTTCATTCTTTAATTTAATTTACCCAATAAGAAGAGACAAATTAACATGCTTACATTTAAAAATGCTGATGAGAAGGAATGCTTGTGTGGCATTTCCTCGCATTTTAATTGCAGACTTGCAATTCTTATTTATAAGTCTGTCATACCTGGAAGTGCATAATTAGCAGAAAAATACAAATCAAACAGTGCTACAGAGTAATTCAGTGCTGCAGGGGTTCTGAGGGTTTATTGCCATCTGCTGCACTGTAATTGAATCTCCTATCAATGAAGTGTACACTGCATTTTTAAATAGTGTCAGCAATATATAATGAACTTATAGCTATTGCCTAAAGTTACATTTTCTAACCAGCTCTCATTTGTTACATTTTTTCTATCATGTACCTGCAGACTGGCATTCATACTGTGAATAAAGTGGTGCATTCCATGAATACAACAAATTATACCATTACCATATTAAATACGTAAGCAATAAAAGGTTTTGTATTTGTTACTATCTGCTCATAGTTTTGTATGTATTACTATCTGCTCATAAACAATCATTTTTATGAGCAAAGCTGTAATTATCACTGAAAAGAAAAATATACCACGTTGTGACAGTAGTATTCATAATGAAATAGATGCAGTGGAATCACAAGGCATGTTCTTTCATTTTTTTTCCTAGTGTGTACTAAAAGTTGAATGTTAAAAAATGTAGTTGTTTAAAGAAGCCCTTTCAATGAATTAACACCTTTTCCTAATTCATGACAATGAGAAACCTGAAAATAAGGATTCTATTCTTAACCGTTATAACAGCCTCTCATCACCATTTTCTAACAGGATCCATAGAGTGACTGTCACTTTCCTCTGACTACTCTGCTCCTCGAAGATTTCTGTTATTAGGGGACATGCTACACATATAATTTTTGATTACAAATATGTAGATCAAAATACTGTATTGTATTCATCTAGCCATGCCATTGCAATGAATATCTGGTAGCTTTTCTTACAATACAAACCCAGTGACAGGAGGTTTTCACTAGTGGAAAGACTACAGGAGTTATGCTGGCTTTTATAAAATGAATCTACAGATACACATTTGTCATTTTACTGAGACACTAGGCAGAGCAAGACAGCAGATGAAGAGCAATCCAAAATATGCTTGAAACAATAAATGAGACATAGTGTGATGATTTTTAAGAAATGCCCTTTGTCCTATATGTTACACCTGTTATTACAAATTTGGGTTTTAGGATAGATGAGGATTTTAGACTGGACGGTCAGATCAGTGCGGTGGTGAAATCTTGTTTTTTTCAGCTAAGACGTTTGGCGAAGATAAAAAACATTCTTTCCAAAGATCAATTTACAACAGTAATCCACGCCTTCATTACAACCCGGTTGGACTATTGTAATTCGTTGTATGTTGGTGTTAGCCAGTCCACCCTGTCTCGGCTCCAGCTGGTGCAAAATGCTGCTGCACGCCTTTTAACTGGCACGCGAAAAAATGAGCACATTACACCTGTGTTATCCTCACTGCACTGGCTGCCTGTTCAGTTTAGATTTCATTTTAAGATTCTTTTATTTGTTTTTAAGTCCTTAAATAGGCTTGCTCCGCCCTACCTCGCTGAGATGCTGCATATGCACTCTCCTTCCTGCTCACTCAGATCAGCTGGTCAGCTGCTTCTGGATGTGCCTAGGACTCAGCGAAAGCTCAGGGGGGATAGGGCTTTTTCCGTTGTGGCTCCAAGGCTCTGGAATTCTCTTCCGATCCACATTAGGCAGGCCTCCTCACTGCCCATTTTTAAGTCTGCTCTTAAGACTTACCTCTTTGGTTTGGCGTTTGATCCTGTGTGAGCAGTTGATTTTACTCTGTTTAGTTGTGTTTACTATGTTTTAATTAGTTTCATTTATTGTATTTTATTTTACTTATTTATTATTTTGTTTTTGTTTAAAATTTATTTTAGCCTATGTTCAGCACTTTGGTCAGCGGCTGTTGTATGTGAAGTGCTTTATAAATAAAGTTGACTTGACTTGACTTGACTATATGTACATACATAAACAAGGCATAACTATGAATTTTGTCTACTGAAATAGAGTACAGGTTAACATCTGACTTTTTATGAGAGGACCATTTTAAACTGTTGACTGATACACTGCCAATGACCTCTTTGTAGCTTTCAAACAGCAATACAGTAATATGCCACCAAAAAAAGAGACAGGAAAAAAAACCCATTTCTTTCTAAGAAAAATACTTCATTGCACTACTATGTGGGCAGGCTAAGATGTTAGCTGATTGTTTTTAGAAAGAAAAATAAAAGAACAGCTCTTCCTTAGCACAAAGTGTCCCAAAAACACCTTGAAATGCCCACGGTTTGGGGGGGACCGCCAAACCCTGGCTAGTAACACAGGGCAAAAGTAGAATCTTTATAAATAAAAATATGTATTATCAGCAAAAATGCTATATAACAGTGAAGCTCTGAGGAGAACAAAAGTCAAAGTACGAATTGGCTAAAATAGGAAATCTTGAAACAAAGTCCCAATGAGAAAATCAAGAAGGTGAAGTCAAAAAATTGAGCAAAGATTCAAATTCCAATATTTAAATCAAAGCAAAACACACTAGAAACTCACTAACATCACAAGTGCATTCCATGAACCGCAAGGGACTGTGGGATTTCTTCAGCTTTTATAGGGCTGTGGGCAGTCTTGTGATGATGAGGGGCAGGTGACCCCAACCCTTGGGGAAATATTAGCACCTAAACTCGCCTAGTTTTTAAAATTTTTATTCAAAACTTGAAAGTTGAGGCAGTACTGATTAAACATAGAGCTGTATGTTCACACTGCCACTAATGTAACATTTTAGTGGAGAAAATTAAATGACTATTTAATAGATATGTATTTAAAGTGGCATCTCTTTCAACACTTTAGTTTACTGCAGAAAACATTTTCTGCAATCTTAATTTTTGCTTTTGTTTTTTAATGATATCTAATTCAGTCATCTATAGTTAAAGGTTTTCCTAATTTTTCTTTATTCGTTGTTTATTCAAAGTTCACAGAGATGTTCAGTCATCTTCTTCATCTTTATCTTTTAACACTTCTATGTGAGATTGATGTGATTTATCAGCTTTCTTGAAACAGCTCGGTCCTGCAGCTCCTCATTCAAGCCCTTTTCCTTCAGCTCTTCTTTTACTTTATCCATCCACCTCCACTTTGGTGTCCCTCACTATCTCTTTTCCCCTGTACTTTCATTCCCATCACTTTTTTGCTCACATATCCATTGCATCTCTTCATCACATGTCCATACCACTTCAGCCTACTTTCCTTTTCTTTTATAGATATCTCTCCCACTTTTATTGTACATCTGATTGTCTCATTTATTTTGAACTTTTTTGTAACACCATACATCCATCTCAACTTTCTCATTTCTGTCACATATAACTTCTCCTGCACTTCATTTACTGATCACGTCTCCGTTCCATACATCATTGCTGCTCTTATGACTGTCTTAAAAACCTTACCTTTAACCTTCACCTTAATTCTTCAATCACACAATACTCCTGATACCTTCTTCCAATTGTTCCATCCACACTGCACTTTATGGGTTATCTCTGTCTCTAATTTTCCATCTTGGGCTATTACTGGAATACAGATGTTCTGTGATAAATATTTATATTAAAATCGGAACATTGCAAGGAAAATATAAACACAAAGTACATAGAATTCTTTTAATCCTATCTATTAAAAGAACAGTGAAGTGTACTTAGTCTGTTACACTAAAAGACTACTGAGGAACAGAAAAATGTACATGGAATGGAATGAAATCAGCCAAGTACAAGTACATTTAACACGTGTAAGGAATTTGTCTTGGTTGTTGTTTAAATTAACATATAAAATACATTTATTTATTTAGAGTTTGAATGTTTTTGAGTTTGAGGATTGGTTTCTCTTTTGATCTCGATCTCCTTATGTTTTGATATCAGTTAGAGCAGACAATAATCTAGAAACTATATTATTATTTATCTCCTGGTTATCATATTTAAACAAACCCTTCCGGTATTTCTTCACCTTTTAACTGCCATGATCTGGCCAGTGACTTTAATTCTTTTTTCTGACTGTTCCTTGGTCTTTTACATTTTTTCTAACATCATTTTTAGTGTTTTGAAGACAAAGAAATCTGGTAAATTGTTGTTTTGTTATGAGTGTTGCCATTTCTCTCAATTGTTCCTATGCTATGCAAGACAACCCAGAGGGTGTGATGCGTGACACCACCAATTTTATTGGAAAAATATAAGCATTGTGCATTTCCTGATCATCCAATGTTTCAGATTTGTTGGTTATGAAAATTTCTTGTGTTCCATGATTGCGATAAATGACTGTCTTGACTACTTTTTTATGGTTTGTGTTCTGAGCTTTGTTATTTTTATCTCATGTCTTAACAATTTTGAACTTTGAACTTTAGTTTTTTGACTTTACGACTTCTTCCAATTCTCTTTTTACTTAAAGGTGCTATTATCCAGGCCAGTCAGTACATCAATGAGATTGTTACACTGTTCTTATGATGGTCAAGTTTTCATTTCTTTGTCTCAATTATTTCCAAAATATTTCAGTTTGAATAACTTAATGCTAGCTTTCAAATGAGGGGGTGAAGTAAAATGATATGCTGTTTCACCCACAAACGTCAGTGTGGAAATTTTATGTTGTTCCGATTAGTTTTTTTTTTTTTTCACTTTAAAAAGCAAACATATTTTACATGAGAACTACATGAAGAAGTTAGTAGCATCTGTAAACATACGGAATGGTAGTAAAAAAAGAGCTCCATATTTTAGAATTTTTAAACATGTCATTTGTGCATCAGTCAATACGTGTATTGTCTTAAAACCCTGAGAAAAACAAATGTCAGAAATGAGATCAGCACTTAAGCTAATTTTATTAATATACAGAATTTAACAAACTACATTACTGCATTAGAAGAGGATGCTAAATTAGATGGAGTAGCAGTAGCCCTTGATTCATCAAAATTTGTACAATTACATATTTGTATGAATAAATGGAAAATGACTTAATGTAAATTAATGCAATCATATACAGTGCATATACAGTAGAAAGTAAAAGTATTCAGTTCAGTTAAACAATGGTGGCATTTAGGAGCTAGAAAATGCAATTTATAAAAACAAATTTGATAGCCTTAGTGGACTCATCACTGTCTACTGTCAGATGTTAGATTATTAAAAAGACTGTTATTAGAAAGACTAATAGGATCTAGATTACTGTACATAGTTTGCTATGTGGAGTACAAAAGTTATTGTCTACATACAAGTTGAACATAACAACACAACAGAATGTAGACAGAAAAGCAACTAGATTTATTATAAAACTGGAGGGTATAAGCTACCCTACAAGGACAAACTATTAAGATAAGAGGAGACTTAATTGAAGAATTCCATTTTTTTCTTCCAGATAACAAAAATTTGATGGCTGCTGTTACATTAAAATAAGCTTATAACATGGGCATATAAGTACAGGATAAAGCTAGTTAAGAGTACCTTTTGATTTTTTTTTAATTGTGCACTCAGAGAGCAGTAAACATCTGGAAGATTACCTGTCATGAAGTTGAAAATAGTACATTAGGGGGTTTCAAATCTCACTTGTAACATTTGTAATACCCCATAGATGTATAAACATTAGAAAGATATGCTTGGGTAAGTGGCCTATTCTCATTTAAATTTTTCTTTTTCTTAACTCTAATCAAACAAGCAAGATTCCAGGGCTGAGTGGAGTCTTTATTAGTAGAAAAAAACTGGTATTTTAATCACACCCATCCACAAGAAGGGAAAATTGATTTTAGTAATTACAGATGTCACAAACTTGACTCTGAGACACAGAAAGTTTTGGGGCAGCCACCCGTATAATTGGTATAATAATAATAATTCATTACATTTATATAGCGCTTTTCTCAGTACTCAAAGCGCTATCCACATAGGGAGGAACCGGGAAGCGAACCCACAATCTTCCACAGTCTCCTTACTGCAAAGGAGCAGCACTACCACTGCGCTACCTATGAGGATCCCGGCTGCAAAGTTGTAAAATTATATGCAGCACTGATGTGCACAAAACCGAGTCCAAAACAGAACTGAGGGAATAGAGAAAAGGTGGAGGCTTTTAAAGGGGAAGACAGGAAGTGAAGTCAAAGGCTCGGTCCCGGAAGTGACGTCAAGAGGAGCAGGTGGAATCTCCCGTGAATGGTCTGCAGGCAAGGGAGAAAAAGAGTCAGTGCACTCTGCCACATCGCAGTATGTCTTGGAACTGTCCTTACTCAAGCCCTTTAGCTGCCTCCCATGCACACATGTGTGACACAGACAATTAGCCAATCCCTGTACATTATGCCAGCACAGTGGTTAGCATTACCACATCACAACAACAAGAGACTTGGTTCATATCAAATCCTGTCCACTGTTTATGTGGAGTTCATATGAACACATCAGTTTTCTCCAGGTGCCGTCTCCTTCCCCAAAACATGCATGTTAGGTTAACTGGTTCCCTTATGAAGCATGGAGTTTAGAGAGAGTGTGCCACAAAATGCAGGACAAATTCCTGAATTATACTTAATGCTATTAAAATAGCATCTGGATTCATTCAACACTAAAATGGGTTAAGATGTTGTACGAATAATCTTTTACTGTTGGACTGTTATTTAGAAACTTAAAACAAATAATTCTGTATTTTAAGGATTCAATTTCTCTTAATCTTGTATCTTATACAAGTGTACAGTATTAATTTGTCTTTTGTATATTATTTATTATTATTCTTATCTAAATTTAATTTTTTTCTTTGCATGTAACTGCTTCTTTGACACATTGTAAAGCACTTTGACCGACATCCTTTGAATGAAAATGGGCTATAGAAATAAATGTTGTACACAAAAATGCAAAATATTTAAAATAAACTAGGATACTGCTTGTACAAAAAAAAATCACAACTCTGAAAGTAAACTTTCAATTCATTAGCTTGGGTCCTTTAATCTCTTATCCCCTTGGGATATGGAAGTGCTTTGAAAGACACTGACCAACTATCTGAATTAACACTCTGGTAACCTAGTCTTCCACAACGAGGCTCTTTACATAGGTGGAGGCACCGTCATCTTTTCATCCTGGTCTTGTTTGGATATTAGCATGCTTTTAATAATGCTAGGCTTTAGACATTTCATTTATTTTTACACAACATTCACTTCATGTAATATGTAAAGCAATTAAAGGCTACTTATCGTGTCAAAAAAATATTGACTATAAATCAACATTATTGTCATACTTTATGCTGTGCTAATGAGACCACATTTTGAGCACTGAGTGCAGTGGTGATCACTCTGCTGCAAAAACGTGACTGCAACACCAGATTGTTTTTGGAGAAGAGGAAAAAGTGTATCTCTGGCTTAAAAGTCATGTCCTCTGACCGTCTTAAAAGAACTGAACCTCTCTATTGTTGAACACAGAAGACTGTATGCTAAGGCTCTTATTCAATTACTGTATGCACAATTCTCAAAGGCTTCAGGAATATTAATACAGCAGACTTTTTCAACTTTTTTTTATTATTTTTAATTTGAAGCAAAAAACATTGCAAACAATCAAGTGAAACTTAACAAACTAAAATTCAATCCCCACCCAACAGAAAGACAGAAAGGCCAACAACCAGAGAAAATCTTTTAAAGCAGCATTTTATTCTAAAATGTTATGGATTAGTTCCTGCCATATTTAAAACATTTTTGAACAGATCCTCCAAATAAAAATTGGATTTTTGTGGCACCAAGGCTGTCTGATAGGCACTCAAAGTTTTTTGTCCAAAATGATGTTAATTTGGTGCATGTCCAAAAGATGTGGCCCAGTGAGCCTGGAGCTAATTTGCAATGTTCATAGGTTGAATCTTGTTTTTTTTTTGGTAGAGTCCTATATTACTCTACTTTCCTCTTTTTGTGTTATTATATGTAGCCTTTCTCAGAATGCCTCAGATCTCACAGACTTACCACTGTTTATAAGGTATTGTAGTATGTAACTTTATCCCCACATTCCCTTCTACATTTATAACCTCAGGCAACTGAGTGTAATAAAAGACAAGCAGGAGTAAAGTTACTGTTTAAACAATGTTTTATTGATAATATTAAATAAATATAATTAGCAAAGTACACGTGAATATTGGCCTGATAAATGGTGATGTGTAGTTTCAGGAGGCACACAGACTTGTTTGTTACTTAAAATGTCTCTAGTTAAGGCATAATTTTTGGTCAGCTTTCTTCAGAACAGGCAGCATGTCTGCTTCAATATGAATGCCAAGTTGTCCTCCTCATGACAATGGTGTGACAGAGAGATGCTTCTTCATGGTGATGGTAAAAGAGAGGGAGGAAGAGATAAAGCAAGCAAATTTATAGACTCTGTCCAAACCTTACAGCCAATAGGGTGTCGTGGTACTTAGTGATTTCTGATTTAAAATCAAACAGGCAACTTTAGACCAATAGAATTCTGGTGTGACACGATGGTTTCACACCTGCCCCCAATACCATTTGTTAAGCTGAAGCTTGCCAGCTAGGTAGCTGGCCTCCATGCAGGGGTTGATTGAGAGAGTCCCGCAGAGTTCACTTGCACTGCCCCCAACCCTTATGTAAAATTACAAAGACTCAGTCCTAAAATTGGGGGAGGGTTCTTAAAAATCAAACTATTGCTGTTCTTATCAATGATATAACACTAATGTCTAAGTTACAAATAAAACAATTGGATTATTAGTGTATTGATGATAATTTGCTGGGGCACAGAGCACAGATTGTAAAGAAGTACTGCAGGATTTTAATTCTATTGCAGACCAGGCTTGTGTGTATTTATCAATTTGTGCTGATGTCCAGGTTTTTATGGCCTGTATATTTACCACCCAGTACTAAAATTCAAAGTTAGGCAGTGTCATGCCTCTTCTGCTTTAGCTGTTGTAGAGTCGCAGTTTGGATGCATGGATGTTTTGAATTCCAAATAAATTAGGTTATGACTGAGACTAATTTCTTAAGAAATGATTAATTAATGTATATGGGGATGCTTTAAAATAGAAAAAGAAGCCTGGGAAGTATCTTAACAGTGTTGATTCTCCCTGCTAATGTGAGATAAAGGGTAAACCATCTCTTCACATCTTGTTTAATTTTTTCCATGCAGACAGCAAAAGTTTGTTGAAAAAGAGCTTTATATTTACTTATGATATTTACCCCTAGATATTTAAACTGATCTGCTAAGATAAATGGGAAGGTGTCCAGTCTAATATCATGTGCTAGAGAGTTCATTGCAAAAAGCATACTTTTATTGAAACTGATTCTGAGTCCTGGGGCCTCATGCATAACGCCATGCGTAGAATTTGCACTATAACATGACGTAAGCACAAAAGCCGAAATGTGCTTACGCGCAGAAAAATCCAGATGCAGGAGTCTGTGCGTTCTCCAACTTCCGCGTTCTTCAGCTACATAAATCCCGCTCAGTGTGGAAATAAACGCACGTGCACGTGCTTGCTGTCCTGCCCCAACTCTTCCCAGAATTACGCCTCTTTGAATATGCAAATCAATATAAATAGCCCTTAAGCCCAGCATTCTGTGAAAAGGCAATGGCAAAAGTACAAGGAAAAATAGAAGAATTTCAGCAAATACCAAATGGAGGCAAAGAAAAACGTGCTATTTGTTGGTTTAAACAGTTACTGTATATAAGCAACAAAAGGAAGCTGATCGAGTGACATAGCGTGTCGGAGAAACTTGAAAGCTCAAGTTCACAAAGTCGCACAGTGCCCGAAATAAAAAAGTTGTCACATATCAAAGTTGCCGTGAAAAGGTGAGTTGTAGCCCACCATCTGAGTGTCATATGAAAGCTTATTAGGGTACAGTGAAAAAAAGGCATACAGTGTGAAAAAAGCACAAAATGTCAACTTTAATCTTGAAATTTTCACTTTAATCACGTAGTTTATTTTGTCATTAAAGTAGAACATCATAAACTTCATCTTAAAATCGTTTAATTTACTAGTTTCTCAAATCCCATCGTAACTAAAGTAGCTCGTTAAATGCTTTGTTTTGTATTTGATCTTATATGTGCTCTATGTGCCTGAATCACTACGTGCTCTTCCTCCGACAGGACACAGAATCCATTACGTTCGTAATATTACAGCTCTCTGAGTATCTATCTATCTAATTAAAATACTGAGAAGTGTATGTGATATCATTTTCATGATGATGTGAGTTAAAGCATGTTATTAAACATGGGAACACGGTGGCGCAGTGATTGTTCATGTCTTACAGCAAGATGCTTGCTGCGCCATGTGCGACCTTCAATGAAATGCTGTATTACAGAAGTACGGTCTTTCAAACATACCGACCCCCAATTCCTGTTCTTACTTTTCTTTTCTTTTTCAAATACCCAATTGCCACACAATCAGCTCTGTAATAGACGTTAAGCCATCTGTAAGCTTAGAATGCCGATTCTTCAAAACGTTTAAGGAACATCGAAATATCTTCGTAATGTTTAATTATTCTATCCATCTATCCTTCCAGTGTCGCGCCAGCCACAGCATGAATACAGCGCGAGGCAGGAACAAACCGTGAACGAAGCTCAAGCTCGCTAGCGCTGCGGCACCGTGTAGTTAAAGTTAAAGTTTTATCTGTATAATATAATCAGCATATTTTGCTGCATTTCATCTTAAAAATGATATCGTCATTATATGTAAATACACGCTTTATAAAGTGGCTCAGGATGTGGAATATTATAACTGTATCATAAGTACAATTACCTCACGGTAACTTGCAAGTACAAACAGTTCTACAAGGAGCACTTGAGCCGCTGTCATGGATGTGGATCTAAGAAAGGGTAACCACACAGGAACAGTAGCACTGCTTTGACGCTGGGTGCCGCCAGTCTGCAAAACCTAACGGAGAACTTGCGTATGACAGGGTATGAGGTACCGTGGAAAAGTGAGTGGCTTTACGCCAAGTGTAGGTTTTATACATCGCGATTTGAACGTGGAAATGTTCTTATGCAACATTTCTGTGCGTACGCACCATTTATACATGAGGCCCCAGATATGTTGTGAAAACCTGCTATTTTATGACTGCTGCCATGAAATTTTGTGGGTCAGATACAGTATATACAGTAACATTATCATCTGCATTTACTGATATTTTCTGTTCAAGTCCTTCTCTGAAAATCCCCTTTATTTCTGATGTACTTCGAAAGTAAACAGCCAATGGCTCAATGGTGATTGCCATGAGCAATAGTGGTAGGGGGTATCCTATTTTTCAACCACCTACCCAAGTATACTAATGGAAATTGGAAGAAATACATTTTGTTGCTGTGTCAAAAATAACCTGCCTTTAACTAGCCAAACTAGCTGAATGGAACCTGTGTGACAAGTTTAAAATTTCTAATGTAACCTATTCATTTTTTATTAACAGTCAGAACAATATATCAGTCCTATTCAGATCCCTATGTTCTTTTAAAATGGATTAAAAGAAAAGAGCAGTAAGCTTAGAGCCGAAGAGTTAAATATGCACTTAGTTTAAGTTGTGTTAGTTGATGACAGTGTTTATAAAGGGCTGCTAAACATTACAAAACTTTATAGTAGCTGCCTACTCAATGAATTAGATTTTTATTTTAAAAGGTACAATACATCTTGTTCCCATTGTAAAATAGTAGGTGAATTAGAATTCTTGCACTTATTTAAGATAAGATGACAGGCTGTTAGAGTGACTAAAGTTATCATGATCATTTGATGACAGTAAAATGATGTTCAGTCTGACATTATAGTGAAGAGTGTTATTACAGAGTGAGGTTCTATGGTGCCTCCAAAGAGGTTTGATAAATAGTACAATAGGGCAGCTCATCTAAAGTGAGAGTGCATGCCAGAGAAGTGTGCATCATGAACAGCTCTCAGACTGAGAATGTATTACATCTAAGTTAGATTTCAATTCATTATCAAAAAATCTGATTGTGAGACAGTCGCTGACACTGCTGTAAGTTACCTTGACGTGTGTTGCTATGGAAACACTGGTAAAATTTTGACATAGTTGCTTTATCAGTGGTGCAGCAATATCTCAGTATTAGTTAGAGGAAGAAGATTTCCAGCAGTTTAGAACACTTTAGATCTTTAGATCAGCTATTTTAGAGGTAAAAAAACATTTTTGAAGTTTTGACATTTTTGCATAGGTAAGTAGTATTATTTGTCATTATATATCTGTACATAGTGTCAACAATAATTATCAAATGAATGATTGTTCTCTTGCGCTTTACAAAGGCTGAATATTAAATTATTGTTGGTAAATAAGACAAGAATAAAACTCTAGAAGGCTGAATGTCAAAACTAATCAACTTTCTTTCGTGACTGCTACAAAACAGACTTTAAAAAAAAAGTCTATGAACCCCACTTCAAAGCAAAACATAAAGATTCAAAGACATTGGTAAAAATATAAGACTGGTAAAACGTGAAGAGTTGCTGTCAACCGTAGGAAGATCCTGTATAATAACTATAGTGTGTTTTGTGTCTTTTCAACATAGAGAAATGTATCCGATCTCTTTATGTAGTGTGCTTGTTAAATGCTATTCTGTTAATTCAGTTTAAATACTCTAGTTCTTTATAAAGCAGCCAATTTCAGACACAGAGGCACAGATGCACATGACAAGGGATCATAATTAGCAGAATCTAACATGGAATCATGTGCACCTGCCTCTGCTGTTTATGAACTGGCTGCCAAAAATATATATTCTAGCACTATTATAAAGGCTATGTCTAATCAACAAGCCAGAGGAAGCCGAGTAAATGAATCATAGGGAAATGTAACAGAAATGGAAAATGGTAGGTATTTCTGCACCCATTAATATTAAGAAGAAGGAAGAGGCAAAACACTGCATTTAGGTTCATACGGTACCATGTTATCACAAACACTGTATCATTCAAAGGTGCTTTTCTAGTAAGAGATGTATAACATATACAGTTGATTCAGAAAGTATTTCAACCCCTTCAGTCTTTTTCTCAGTTTGCTATGTTGCAGTCTTGTGCTAAAATCATTTAAATTAAAATTTTCCCCACATCAAGTAACACCCAATACCCAGAATGACTAAACAAAAATGTGACTTTAGAAATTTTTCAAGTTCATTAAAAATCATTACTATTAACAATATTACATTGACACAAGTATTTAGACCCTTGACTCAGGTGCATCCCATTCTACTGACCATCATTGAGATGTTTCTGCAACTTGTTTGGAGTCCACCTGTGGCCAATTCAATTGATTAGACATAATTAGAAAAGGCTTGCACACTGTCTGTAGAAGGTCACATTGTTGACGGTGTGTATCAAAGCAATAACCAAGCCATGATTTTGAAGGAATTACTTGAAACATTTAGAGACAGGATGTATCCAGGCAAGTCCTTAAGTATTGGAGGTGTCCAAGAGCACAGTTGTTTTCATGATTCTTAAAAGGATGAAGTTTTAAACAAGCCAGAGTCTTCCTAATGCTGGACAGCCGACCAAACTGAGCAATTGTGGGAGAAGGCCCATGATAAGAAAGGTGACCAAAAATCCAATGGTTACTCTGGCTGAGCTCTAGAGAGCCTGTGTGGAGATGGGAGAAACTTCTAGGATGACAATCATCACTGCAACACTCCACAGATCTGGGCTTTATGATAATGTGGCCAGACAGTATTTTCTCTGCAGTAAATGATCCATGGAAGCCCACCTGGAGTTTGCAAACAGTCACATAAACAACTCTCAGGTTTTGTGAAACAAGATTCTCTGGTCTGTTGAAACCAAGATTAATGTTATGGTGGCAGGATCATGCTCGGGGGTTATTTTTCAGCAGCAGGAACTGGGAGACAAGATGGGGTTGAGGGAAAGCTGAATGGAACAAAAACAGAGATATTCTTAATGGTGCTCTGTGCTCTGGACCACAGACTGGGCCAAACGTTTACCATCCAGCAGGACAATGACCTTAAGCATAAAGCACAGACAACACAGGAGTGGCTTAGGGACAACTCTGGGAATATCCAGCCAAAGCTTTGTTTGTCTTGACGGTCTCCTGAATCCTCTTGGCATACCTCCATGTACATGCAAATAGACTGTGGCTCAAGAAAGCCAATGATTTGATTAAACCTTGGATATAGCCAATAAGTTTAGTATTTAATCAGCCAAACATTACAATGGGCAAAACATGCAAATCAAATGTCTTTGTCTGTGGTATTAGTGTTAGTGTCAGACATGGTGATTTCAGCTGCATTCCATGAATTTTCAAACACAACCATTTACAGTTTACAGTGGTTAGTATGACACACAGAACAGAAAATGAGTAGAGAAGAACGGCAAAATTTCTTTTAGCTATCAGAGGCAATACATACTCAAGTGATAGCTCTCTACTGTATGACAATGGTGTGCAGAATGGCATTTCTAAACATACAATGCATCAAACTTTGAAGTGGATGGGCTACATCAGGAAAATCCCATGCTGTGTTTCAGTGCTGTCAGCTAAGAACAGGAAGAGGAGGATACAGTGGGTATATGATCATAAAAACCCAACAACTGAAGATTAAAACATCAGTTTTGCTGCAACCTCCAATTGGCCGGGTTTGTTTTATACTCCGTGAATACACCCTGTCTTTTGCCCGTAGCACAGGCAGGTGGTGATAGTGAAGTGGTTTGGGGAGTGTTTTCTCAACACACATTAGAGCTTTAAATACCAATTCAGTATCAAATGAGTACCACACTATGCTATAGCATTGTTGCTGAATGTGCGCATCCCTTAAAAGACACATCATTCATCAAATTGTTACTTCTAGCAGGATAATACTCCATTTCACAAAGCACATACCATCACAGGTTGTTCCCATGACCATGGCTGTCACTTTAATCTACTCCAAAGGCTTGTACAGCCCCCAGATCTCAATCCAGTATCGCACTTTGGAGATAATTGGAAAGGAACATTTGCAGTATGAACTCATGGACCACAAATCTGCAGGAACTGTATAATGCTATTGAGTTAGTATGCACCAACAACAACATTTATTTATATAGCACATTTCCATACAAATAATGTAGCTCAAAGTGCTTTACATAATGAAAAGATGAAAGAGAAAAAAGACAAAATAAATTAGAATTAAAATTAGGGAACACTAATTGACATAGAATAAAAGTAGGGTCCAATGGCCAAGAAGGACAGAAAAAAAAAAAAAAAAAAAAAAAAATAAAAATCTCCAGGGGTTCCAGGCCACGAGACCGCCCAGTCCGCTCTATGCATGCTACCTAACATAAATGACATCAATCAGTCCTCATTGTATTCAGGGTTCTCATGGAAGAATTTGATGATGACCATCATGCGGACCTCTGGCCTTTAATCCATCAATGTAGGGACATCGCGGTGCTTTGATTAGGTGGTGGTGGTGGTGCAGATCACCACCACAGAAAACTGGAAAAAGAACAGAAGAGAAAGTAGGGATTAGTATGGATTTTAGAGCCACCATGAATAATAACGATAATTAATTGAATATACAGAGCATCAGGATGAAACTAAAATGAAGCTATGAGAAAGCAATGTTAAAGTATTGTGTTTTCAGCAGTGTTTTAAAGTGTTCAACTGTATTAGCCTGTTGAATTCCTATTGGCATGCTATTCCAGATTTTAGGTGCATAACAGCAGAAGGCCGCTTCACCACTTCTTTTAAGTTTAGCTCTTGGAATTCTAAGTAGACACTCATTTGAAGATCTAAGGTTACAATTTGGAGTGTAAGGTGTAAGATATTCCGAAATATAAAATGGAGTGAGATTATTTAAGGCTTTATAAACCATAAGCAGTATTTTAAAGTCAATTCTAAATGACATACTTAACCAATGTAGTGACATCAAAACTGGAGAAATGTGCTCGGATTTCCTTTTCCTAGTTAAGATTTTAGCAACTGCATTCTGCACTAGTTGCAATCGATTGATGTCTTTTTTGGGTAGTCCTGAGAGGAGTGTGTTGCAGTAATCTAGTCGACTGAAAACAAAAGCATGAACTAATTCCTCAGCATCTTGCAATGTTATAAGAGGTCTAACTTTTGCTATATTTCTTAAGTGAAAAAATGCTGTCCTAGTAATCTGATTAATATGTGATTTAAAATTCAGGTCAGAGTCAATAATTACCCCTAAATTCTTTACCTCCGTCTTGACTTTTAATCCTAATGGATCAAGTTTATTTCTAATAACCTCATTACAGTATATCCATTTTTGCCAATCACTAAAATTTCTGTTTTCTCCTTATTTAGTTTGAGAAAATTACTATTCATCCATTCAGAAACACGAGTAAGATATTGTATCAGTGAATCAAGAGTGTTGGGGTCGTCAGATGCTATTGATAAATACAGTTGTGTGTCGTCAGGGCATTCACCCTGTGGTGTGCATGTGGATCCCAATGCCACAGTGAAATGACAGGGACAGTGTGCTGTAAAAGAAAAATTGGTTCCATCCTTTTGGATGAGACATAAAATCGAAGCCCTGACTCTCTGGGGTCATAAAATAAAACTAGGCATCTTTTGAAAAGAACAGGGTGTTTCCCGATGTCCTGGCTAAACTGCCTAACATAGCCTTGTCTTTCTGGCCCTCTAATCATTCCCTGTGTTTTATTAGCTAACTTTCTCTGTCACCCCTTTACCACCTAATAGCTAATGTTGGTGAATGCACTGGCTCAAGAACGGCTGGCATTGCATTGTCCAAGTGGATGCTACACATTAATGGTTATTTGAGAGGTTCCCCAATATATAAATGTATTATTATTATCCTTGACCCCACATGTAATTTGGAGACTTGTTCAGCAGTGACCAAGACAGGAATGTAAAGCCACCTCCAAACAGAGGCAACACTGAGCTCAGATTCAGGAGATTAACTGATGCAAGAGATTACTGGTGGAAAGGAAAAAGCCTGTGGCTGTGAGAATGTGAGACAGGGAGAAAGGAAAAGGTAAAGAAAGGAACGGGGGCTTTTGAAGGTATTTTAAAGATAGGTATTTCAGTAAGCCACCATGTCTGGAAGAAGGAAACTGAGTTGTATGGGAGAGCATATCCTTCTTTTTTGTTTATCTTTACCTTGGATGTTTCCGTCAATAAATTCATATTTTTTGCTATGTTTGTCCTCTTGGGTATTATTCAGGATATGATAAGCTGCCACAAGAGCTTTCTGTGCTGTTAAACATAAATAATTTAGTATGGTGCTATTTGTCTCTGTCATCCGGTTGTTTAACTTTTGGGATGACACTTGAAAATTATCTTTAGTGCATTGGAAGGTGATTATTCCATAATCCATGCATTCCATTACATTTGCCTACTTTTCAAATGACAGAGATATTGAGCAGGTGGAAACGTATCTCAGTTTCCTTTTTTAATTACTAGGGGGCTCTGCCCCTTGTTCGCTTTGCTCACCAGCCCCCGTGTGGGTCCTATGTGCTAGACATTTCCCAGATCTGCCACTTGTGATGAATCGTGCTGTGCTTTTAGATAATCATGAATATCAACTCTGTCTTTGATATCTCCGTCTTTCAAAACTATTATCACTGACAATTTGTCACATGTTGGTTTATTATATATGCAAGAGTGATCTTTCAGATTCATATGGAAATCCAAGAAAACTTCTTTGTTCATGTTTTTCAGATAAATTTAGTGTAAAGTGTGATACTTTTGGACATATGGATTTGTATCCGGGGCGGCACGGTGGCGCAGTGGGTAGCGCTGCTGCCTCGCAGTTGGGAGACCTGGGGACCTGGGTTCGCTTCCCGGGTCCTCCCTGCGTGGAGTTTGCATGTTCTCCCCGTGTCTGCGTGGGTTTCCTCCCACAGTCCAAAGACATGTAGGTTAGGTGGATTGGCGATTCTAAATTGGCCCTAGTGTGTGCTTGGTGTGTGGGTGTGTTTGTGTGTGTCCTGCGGTGGGTTGGCACCCTGCCCGGGATTGGTTCCTGCCTTGTGCCCTGTGTTGGCTGGGATTGGCTCCAGCAGACCCCCGTGACCCTGTGTTCGGATTCAGCAGGTTGGAAAATGGATGGATGGATGGATTTGTATCCATTATTGGTTGTAGAATTTCTAATACTTCCAATCGTTTAACTCTTTCGATTCTATATTGCATCGCTTCTCCGTGGTTATAAATACAGTATATAGTCATATGAAAAAGTTTGGAAACCCCTCTTAATTCTTTGGATTTTTTGTTTATCATTGGCTGAGCTTTCAAAGTAGCAACTTCCTTTTAATATATGACATGCCTTACGGAAACAGTAGTATTTCAGCAGTGACATTAAGTTTATTGGATTAACAGAAAATATGCAATATGCATCATAACAAAATTAGACAGGTGCAAAAATTTGGGCACCCCAACAGAGATATTACATCAATACTTAGTTGAGCCTCCTTTTGCAAATATAACAGCCTCTAGATGCCTCTAATAGTCTTTGACGAGTGTCTGGATTCTGTATGGAGGTATTTTTGACCATTCTTCCATACAAAATCTCTCCAGTTCAGTTAAATTTGATGGCAGCCGAGCATGGACAGCCTGCTTCAAATCATACCATAGATTTTCAATGATATTCAAGTCAGGGGACTGTGACGGCCATTCCAGAACATTGTACTTCACCCTCTGCATGAATGCCTTTGTAGATTTCGAACTGTGTTTTGGGCCATTGTCTTGTTGGAATATCCAACCCCTACGTAACTTCAACTTTGTGACTGATGCTTGAACATTATCCTGATAAATTTGTTGATATTGGGTTGAATTCATCCGACCCTCAACTTTAACAAGGGCCCCAGTCCCTGAACTAGCCACACAGCCCCACAGCATGATGGAACCTCCACCAAATTTGACAGTAGGTAGCAGGTGTTTTTCTTGGAATGCGGTGTTCTTCTTCCGCAATGCAAAGCGCTTTTTGTTATGACCAAATAACTCAATTTTTGTCTCATCAGTCCAAAGCACTTTGTTCCAAAATGAATCTGGCTTGTCTAAATGAGCATTTGCATACAACAAGCGACTTTGTTTGTGGCGTGAGTGCAGAAAGGGCTTCTTTCTCATCACTCTGCCATACAGATGTTCTTTGTGCAAGTTGCACTAAATTGTAGAACGATATACAGATACACCATCTGCAGCAAGATGTTCTTGCAGGTCTTTGGAGGTGATCTGTGGGTTGTCTGTAACCATTCTCACAATCCTGTGCATATGCCGCTCCTGTATTTTTCTTGGCCTGCTAGACCTGGGTTTAACAGCAACTGTACCTGTGGCCTTCCATTTCCTGATTACATTCCTTACAATTGAAACTGGCAGTTTAAACCTCTGAGATAGCTTTTTGTGGCCTTCCCCTAAACCATGATACTGAATGATCTTTGTTTTCAGATCTTTTGAGAGTTGCTTTGAGGATCCCATGCTGTCACTCTTCAGAGGAGAGTCAAAGGGAAGCACAACTTGCAATTGACTACCTTAAATACCTTTCTCATGATTGGACACACCTGTCTATGAAGTCCAAGGCTTAACGAGCTAATCTAACCAATTTGGTGTTGCAAGTAATCAGTATTGAGAAGTTACGAGGGGAAACCCAAAAATAACCGGAAATATTTTTAAAACGTGTTTAATTTTCTGTACAAACTACAATTAGTCTCCTTCAAAGTACTCTCCATTGGCGGAAATACACTTATCTAACCGTTTGTTCCATTGTTCGAAACATTTTTTAAATTCATCTGAAGTAATGCCCATTAATGCTCTGGTCGTTTCTTGTTTTACCTCTTCGACGTCAGCAAAACGCCTTCCTTTCAAGTCTTTTTTCATCCGAGGGAACAAAAAGAAATCACACGGAGCTAAATCCAGTGAGAAGGGTGGGTGGTTCAGGGTTGTCATACCGTTTCTTGCCAAAAATTGGCGAATGTTGAGAGCAGTGTGAGATGGAACGTTGTCATGATGAAAGAACCAATCGCCCAACTCCCACAAATCAGGGCGTTTCCTTCTCACACTGTTGCGCAACCTACTTTTACAAAAAAATTCACTGAACACAAGCACAACCTTCCAGACTGATGGCACTTGGCAGACTGACTTGTGAGGAGTGTAACTAGATCGCCCTAGTGGCCCAACCACTTACTACAAATACCAACCTAAGAACAACAAAATTCCAGTTATTTTTGGGTCCCCCCTCGTACATGCATTCAAATCAGCAAAATTACAAGGGTATCCAAATTTTTGCACAGCCAGGTCTTCATACTACTAAATACTGCTTCACTAAAAATCTTTGTTTGGAAAACACCCCAGTACTCAGATGTTCCTAGGAAATGAAAGACATGCCACTGTTATCTTTTTTGTTGAAATTATTATGCAGGCTGAGAGGGATTCCCAGACTTTTTCATATGCAAACCTGACCGAATTGTGGTTTCTTTGAAATTAAATTTGTAGTAGCTTTAATTGTTGCAGGACCACAGATTCTCATAGTGTATGGTCCCGAATCGTGTAAATCTACGTTTTGAGCATTGAATGATGTGAATGCAAACAAATTATTGTAGATTCGGATATATTGCCTGTAGTGTTTTTGGATTTCACTTTCACCAAACAACAAATCTTTTAATTCTTACTGATACGCCTCTTCATTGGGAAGAAACACTACATTTCCCTGATGGCAACACGAATTAAATGATCTACAAATCTCCTACTTAAACTTTAAAGCCGAAAAATTTAAATACTTCTGTCATATTACCTACAGTCATGGCCGAAATTATCGGCACCCCTGGAATTTTCCCAGAAAATGTACCATTTCTCCCAGAAAATTGTTGCAATTACAACAAGTTTTGGTATACACATGTTTATTTCCTTTATGTGCATTGGAACAACACAAAAACACAGAGAAAAAAAGCCAAATCTGACATCATGTCACACAGAACTCCAAAAATGGGTCGGACAAAATTATTGGCACCTTTTTAAAAGTGTGGGTAAATCATTTTATTTCAAGCATATGATGCTCGTCTGAACTCACCTGTGGCAAGAAACAGGTGCTGGCAATATAGCAATCACACCTGAAGCCAGTTAAAATGGAGAAAAGTTGACTCAACCTTTCTGTTGTGTCTCTGAGTGTGCCACACTAAGCATGGAGAACAGAAAGAAGAGCAGAGAATTGTCTGAGGACTTGAGAACAAAAATTGTGGAAAAATATCAACAATCTCAAGGCTACAAGTCCATCTTCAGAGATCTTCATGTTCCTTTGTCCACTGTGCGCAACATAATCAAGAAGTTCACAACACATGGCACTGTAGCTAATCTCCCTGGACGTGGAAGGAAGAGAAAAATTGATAAAAGACTGCAACGAAGGATAGTCTGAATGGTGGATAAACAACCCCAATCAACTTCAAAACATATTCAAGCTGCTCTGCAGACTCAGGGTGCAACAGTGTCAGCTTGAACTATCCGTAGACATCTGGACAAAATGAAACGCTATGGCAGGAGAGCCAGGAGGACCCCACTGCTGACACAGAAACATAAAAAAGCCAGACTGGAGTTTGCCAAAATGTACTTGAGGAAGCCAAAATCCCTCTGGGTGAACGTCTTGTGGACAGATGAGACCAAGGTAGAGCTTTTTGGTAAAGCTCATTATTCTACTGTTTACAGAAAATGGAATGAGGCCTACGAAAAAAACAACACAGTACCTACAGTCAAACATAGTGGAGGTTCTAAGATGTTTTGGGGATGTTTTGCTGCCTCTGGCACTGGATGCCTTGACCTTGTGCAAGGCATCATGAAATCTGAAGACTATCAAAAGATATTGTAGGGCCCAGTGTCAGAAAGCTGGGTCTGCGTCAGAGGTCATGGGTGTTCTAGCAGGGCAATGACCCCAAACATACCTCTAAAAGCACCCAGAAATGGTTGAAGACAAAGCGCTGGAGAGTTCTGAAGTGGCCAGCCAATAAGTCTGGATCTAAATCTGACTGAACACTTATGGAGAGATCTCAAAATTGCTGTTCAGAGAAGGCGCCCTTCAAATCTGAGAGACCTTGAGCAGTTTGCAAAAGAAGGGTGGTCAGAAATTCCAGTTCAGAGGTGTAACAAGCTTGTTGATGGTTATAGGAAACGCTTGATTTAAGTTATTTTTTCCAAAGGGCGTGCAACCAAATATTAAGTTGAGGTTGCCAATAATTTTGTCCAGCCTGGTTTTTGAGTTGTGTGTGAAATGATGTCAGATTTGGCTTTTTTTCTCTGTTTTTTTGTGTTGTTCCAATGCACATAAAGGAAATAAACATGTGTATACCAAAACATTTGTAATTGCAACAATTATCTGGGAGAAATGGTGCATTTTCTGGGAAAATTACAGAGGTGCCTATAATTTCGGTCATGACTGTATGTCCATATATTCGATCTCTTTTCGCTGTTCCGTTATTTCACTGAGTAATAATTTCCGTTTGTTAGTGCTAATGTGATCTTTACTATCCGTTTTTTGAGACTTTTGAATTTTAGTACTTTCATAATCTCTAACCTGCTCTACAACTGTATCACGCCAATGTTTTTGAACCTCTTTACGATGTTCTATTTTGTCTTCTACTCTTTGGCTTTTTCTTCTTTTTTTATATAATAGAGAGATATCTACCCTTTTCTTTGTAAATTACTTATGTCAGAAAAAACATTTACTGGACTTCTATCATTTTTACAATTTCTAATTGCTGCTTCAAACATTAATGTAAAGTAATTAATATGTGCTTAAACTAGGTGGTTGTGGAAGTTTTTTTTTTCAGCTTGGATCTGCACATAATGTAGACTCCACCAGCATGTTTGTTTTTATTCTATAGAGACAGTTTGCTTCTCTAATTACATGTATTTTGTCATGTTTGCCACACTTTTTCAAATACTTTCCCATTGGTCTTCTCAGATTTTTCAGTTACTTCCAGCTCCTTTTGAGATGAGCAAAATCTTTGTCTATATACCTTTTATCATCTCTTTTTCAATTTATTTCCAAAGCTCATTTGTATATTGTAATATCATTTTATGATATTTTCTCTGACTCTTTTCTCCTTTGGCCTACATAGTTTTACCGTATGTTCTAATTTTCTGGAATAACTTTCAGGTGTACGATTTTATAATTTTGTTCATTTTTCCCATCTTTAGCATGATTCAAAGACAAATGCTGTCTATAGTAATCTCTATGGCATGATTGTTTTATATAATTTATGCCAACTTTTTAGTCAGGCTGGCATCACTCATTGTCTCTAGGACATTTTCCATTTTTATTCTTGAATGGCATAGAGGTGACAAATATGTATCTAACAAGAAAAACAACAGCTTTCCTTAAATTCATGCCAGGTATCCATGTAGTATGTTTGTACTGTTTGTATGTGTATTCATTATGTATATAAAGTAATTTTAGCCTCTCATGCCTCCTGTATCCAAAATTATCATTTTTAGTTAAGTAACAATTCTGCATTGACCTAGTGTGAGTGAATATTAGTGTATTTGTCATTATGATTGATTGGTTCTTGATTCCACCAAATGCTGTTGGGGTAGGCTTCAGGCTACTGTAATCCAGTATTTGATAAGCTAGTGTATGAAGACAGTTGCTAGATAGGTTGAGACTGAGACCTATACTGACTACCATGTCATTATGTTTAAGGAATGTGCCATTCGTAAACAAAAAACACACATGCTACTAGAGAGAACTTGTTACATACCTTTTAAGAAGAGGCAGAATTTAAACTTATTCATTCTTGAGCTTGCAACAAAAACTTAATGCTACCAATGATTTTTTTATATACTTGTAACAGGGTCTTCATGGAAACTCTGTACACCCAGAACTACTGGAAACAAGACCAGAATTAAACAAAAAGTGCACCTTTTCCCACACTTTTCAGATATAGGTTTCTTTTACACAATCATAAATAGTTGTGGACAGGTATTTCTATTCTGTGCCATTCTAGTGGTGCACCTTGCTTTTGGCAACAACTTGTGTATTTCCCAGACTCTGTATTCTGTATTCTTGTGTTTGTCTTCATGAACATTTTGGATAAAAAAGTGGTAAATAAATACATACTACATAACTAAAACAGAAAACTGCTGAGGAGAAAACTGTTGATAAAATGTGAAAATATTAAATATTCATAAATATGTGCAGATGAAAGACTTAGTGGAATAAATTATAGAAATGAAGGCACCACTACCCCTTTGTATCATGTTATGTATATGTCTGTAGTTGATAATAGATAAATCATAAAAATATTCTTAGAGTCTTTGTACAGGCACAGTGCACAACTCAAAATGATTATAAACGTGAGGTCAACTAACATGTCACAGAACCATAAAAAATGTCAGTAAGAAATTAAACAGATTTATGAATACATTTTAGATTTGAAAGTATGTTTTCATCTATCACTTCAGTCTCCCAGAAATTAAAACTTTTCCAATTATGTTATTTTATGTTTTTATAAATCGGAAGATGTTTCTTAAAGTGACAAGATTATTACATTGTGTTCATAATTCAGCATACAGTACTGCAGGATATTTCCAAGGAGGTCTTCCATTATGTTTCACACTTGTGAATACTCAGACTGACATGCCAAAAAAAAATTATCCAATTTTAATGTGTTATGTATGCTTTTCAAGCTTGTTCAAAAACAATTAATCTTTTGACCTCCAGTAATTTTCCAACATTCTTTTGCTTGAGATTGGAACATACTTTGTATAGATTTCTCCAATACTATTTATCACTTGAAAAACATTAGCAGTTATTTAATGATGTGATACATTGTTTATGGCTCCAGTGTACTGACACCAAGCAGAAGGACTGTTTTATGCATAAAACCAAGAAAATACACACGCAAATACCCTTGGGTCAAGAATGAACTAAGAAAAGAATCATTATGTTAAAAAATTCTACTGAATACCCTAAATCTATTCTTTATCATTTTTACATTTAATTTAAAAATGAGAACAACATACTTCGAGGCAAACTGCCAGCTTATACATAATTTATGTCAATATTCAATAGTACTTTTTTCTTTTTCTTCTAAGTAATATTTAATTGTATAAAGTTGTGTTTAAACCTCCTTAAAGTAGCTCATAGCTAAACCAAACTATATTAGCAATTTGCTGTTGTTTTTAAATTAGTCAATGTTTTTAACTAAACAGTATCAGTTTCATGCTTAGCAGATATGGGCAATTGATTTCTATAGTGTATACCTACTATTACATGGTCTATTACTTCATGTATGAAGAAAGTGACATAAAACACCCCCTGAAACCTTTATACCTTAATTTAGTCATCCAGCTCAAATTTGATGAATGACACACAGGCAATTGATTTCTTTTGCCTTTACTCAAAAACAGAACATTATAATTCAGTCAGGATGTTAAGTTATGAAGAAAGTCATGCAGAACACTTCTTGAAACACTCTTTAATAAATGCTACATATGTATGTAACCATTATTTATTTTATGTGATGAAAACATATGGAACCCATTTGCAGCTATGAAAATTGCATCCACCTTCGGCACAAGATATCCCAAAATGCCATTCTGAGGACACAGTTATGATACTGTACTCTCTTAATATGGTATATGTATCTCTGTTACGAGATCTTCCCAAGGGATTTAATTTCCTTCCAAGTGCTAAGTGAGTAGAAGTAATATAAAATACTTTCTGATATATTACTGAAGTAGCTTATCAATATAAGGAATGAAGAGATTGAGAGAGATAGATATTAAAAGTGGCAGGGTTACATTCTTATTTTAGATCATTATTCTTTAGATGGCTTCAATAACTTGCTAAAATTATTAGAATAAGAAAGAGATTTTACTAATAATATAGCATCAAACTTTTGCAAAATAGTTAATAATGAACTAGATCAGATTACAGATTTCTGTCACATTTATAATGGTATAAACCATTACAAACCATACAGATACCTTTTTCAACAAGCAGAAATATCTAATCTATTTTTATTAACAAAGTAAAAGAGCAACAAAATTGAACATGAAAAGGGCAGATTTATAGAGTCTGCTGCCCATTTAAGGAGTTTTGTTTTAAATCAATTGAATTGGAAATGTGTCGTTATTATAAAGATATATTGAAAAGGTAATTGTGTTTGACCTCTTTCACATTCGTGTGTGGCCATATCTATTACAATCTCTCACCACAATTTCTTTAACTTATATTGTAATATTTTTTCTGTCCATTAGACACAGCTCACTGGTACATTTTTATAACAATTATGATTAAGTAAACATTTTTTTTGGTTTGCACGCCAGAAAATCCATGGATTACATTCAGTGGCCATTTTTACTGACCAAAATTCTTTCTATAACCTAAGTATTTGACCTCTCCCAGTCAAAAGAACAACACCAAAGATCAAAAACAACACCAAAATGATTACCTTTGCTCCATCTTTTGTGAACCTGATGGAACCGTGACACACAATTTTTATTCCAGTTCACACGGAATTGTCTTGTTGCTTAAAAGAAATGGAGGATATTAGCGCTTAAATTAACTTTCAAAACAAATAGAATGAAGACAGCCTAACTGGCCAGGAAGACATTGAGCTCCTCAGTTACAGAATTTAGTGTAGTTTTTGGTAAGAAAATCCTGTTCTAGAATACACCTAACAACAAATGTCACAAGCTGCTTGAATATTGATTTATTCACTGCACAATTCACTTTACTTATTAGTAAGTATGCAAGTGCCAATAAAATGCTCTTTTTAAAAATAAAAAGTTACTCTGATTAGCATCTGTTACATGTTTGGGACCATATCAAAGCAAACTGTTGTTGCATACTTATGTTGCTTTCTACTTTTGTTAGCTGCCATGCAGCATGTCACACATCTGCTTACAAAATGTTACATTATCTAAATGTCTTTAATCCACACACCCATATTCTCTCCCCAACATGATTTTCTTTTTATCATGTGCATTCATGTCATTTGAACTTCAACATTCCTTCTGCTTTTAGTTGAAAAACATTAAAAAGAGCTTAGAATACCCTGTTTGAAGTAGATTTTCTTTGTTGTGGAATACTATAAATTATCAGGCAGAAAGGATATTTTCTATGTTTTAGAATTTTTAAAAGATTGTTTATAATTGCTTCCTTAACATCACTCTTACCTAAATGAATAATTAAACTTGGTAGTGAAACACGTATCTACAGTTTTCTCAGTTGCTGAATGGCACAATGAAAAAACATCTTTGTCATTCATTTTTATTTCAAGTATAGGGTTTAAGATTGTGGCATTCTGACCTTAAATTTATCATTTTAATAATTCAATATGAATGAGGTACAAAACTAAATTAAAAAACAACAAAAATGGACATATAATTTTTAGGCTACAAGTGTTTGAAAGTGACCAGGTAGGATGTTAGTAAAAAAAAGAACACACAAACAAGTTTAGTTGGAACTGCTTCTTGCATAAATAGGGCCTATAAAAACTATTCACCCCCTTGGAAGTTTTCACATTTCATTCTTATACAATATTATTAGTATTTAGTCAATGCACGTTTGGCAGCCATAACAGTCCTGAGCATGCAGTGGTCTCTATCAGCTTTGTACATCTGGATACTGTCATTTTCTCTCTTCTTCTTTACAAAACTGCTTAAGCTCTGTCATGTAGCATGGGGATCATGAGTGAACAACCTTTGTCAAGTCCAGCACAAATTTTCAGTTGCTTTGAGATCTGGACTCTGACTTGGCCTCTCCAGGACATTAACATTGTTGTTTATTTTAAACCATTCCCAAGTAGCTTTTGTCTTGACGGAAAACATATCTCCTCCCAAGGTGCAGGTTTCGTATAGACGGCATCAAGTTTTCCTCCCTGGTTTCCCAGTATTTTGCTTTATTCATTCATCCTCTACACTCTAAAACCTTCCAGGGCTTGCTGTAAAGAAGCATTCCCCCCAGTATGATGCTGTCACCATCATGCTTAATGGTGGGGATATGGTTTCTTTAGTAATGTGTAGTGTTCAAATATGGTGTTTAGTCTGATGGCCAAAAAGCTAAATTTTGGTCTCATCAGACCATAGAACCTTCTTTCATCTGACATCAGAGTTTTCCAATGTGCTCTCTGGCAAACTCCAGCTGAGATATCGTATTTGCGTGTAAGTGTTTTGGTTTTTTTTTTTAGCAGTGCCATTCTCTTTGCCACTCTCCCATAAAGCTGTGACTGATGAAGCATTCTGGCAACAGCTGTTATACAGACAGCCTGCTCTAGGCAGATTTACAGCTGTGCCATACTCTTTCCATTTCTTAATGATTAATTTAACTGGACACCAAAGGATATTCGGTAACTTGCAGATGTTCTTGTCTCCATCCCCTGTCTTGTACTTTTCAGTCACCTTTTACAGAGTGTTCTTTTGTCTTCATTGTGTAGCTGAAGCCAAGATATTGACTCACCACAAGCTGGAACTTCCTCAAACAGGGTTGCCATTGGTGGATTTTTAAACCCAGATCTGGGATATTGCATGTATATTGACATTGACCGAGGCTGCTGCAGACTGTGAATGCGTTCAGTACATGTATTGTACTTTTACACAGTCTGTAGAGTCCAGACTCTTGACAGCAAGAACAACACTGGAGTGACAGTCATCTCATTGGCTAGCAGCAGCGTCTTTGATGGCTGGTAAATGCTCTTTTTTCTTAAGAGTTGCTTGCACTTGACTCTCTCAATCTCTAACTTCACTAAGTGATTAGCTGCAGGGAACTGGGAAAGGAAATCCCAGCCACCTGATTGGCTGGCTAACACACTTTCCTTCTCCTAAAATGTCCGACACCACCACGTTGTAAGCAACAGAGCGTCTTATTCCCTGGCGGCACAGTAGATTGTCTTTGCCTGCAGTGTGAGCTGCCAAGTTTCAGTTCAGTAGCACATTTGTAGTATGCAGTCTCCTTCCCTTATTAACAAAGATGAGTGAAGAGTTGCAGAAGAATAAAAGAAAAATGTGTCTCTGAACCAAAATATCAATTACTATCAGATTTTGTCACAAACTGGACAGTTCTGTCCCTCTCACTTGTGTAGAGAGATTTTTTTCTCAGATGTACAGTGTTAAAACAAAGAACACAACATAAAAGCAGAAACTACTAAAGACAAACTCTTCACCAAACAAGGATTGAAAAAATATAATAACACTTGTACATCTTGGGATAAAAAAAAATATTAAGAGACCTTCAGGATGGAGCAGTATACCAACGATGTTCTGAAATACTCAAAAATCCAAAGATTTCTAATGAAATGGTAACAATCTGTGAAGATTCAGGGGAGGAGGAATTAAATCAAAAGTACGTAACATTTATTTGTAACACTATGTACCAGTGCTACTCAACTTCATGTAGTTCAGGGGCCAAAAACTGGGAATTAGCCTGATTAAAGGGCCGCAATGCAAAACAAGTTAACATTTTCTGACATTTTTGGTGTTGTTTCCTAAAGATTTAAGTTAGAATGTTTTAAAACTAGCAAATCTATTTATCAAATTTTCTTTGCATTTGGGGTTACATTTAATAAACAATCCTTCAAAAGAATAATAAATGTAGAAATTAGCACTTTATTTAAAGTTGAGCTAACATAAGACTTCTCTTGTTGTAATCATATCACTAGATAAGAACATTTTTAACAAATAACATTTATCTGAAAATGGGAGTAAAGTAAAAATGCATCTTAAAATAATTATGAAAACTATTTGAAACTTTAATGTAATTTAGATCAATTAACATTTTATTGCCCCATCTACTTTTGCTCTTTAAATGCCTGCATATAAGGATAATATGTAAGTAACATATGAATACTCCCATGCTCCACCATAAATACAAACGGTAATACAATCAGGATGCTTATTAACGATCCCTCTTGTCAACAAATATTCTCTCCTCTTGTTCAGCCTTCAAGTGGAAGAAGTGTGAGCATTTCCTCAGCAAGATCCGCGCCATTAAAAAAGCGCATCCACACTGTGACCTCGGCCATATCTGATATATCGGTTGACTCGTCAATGGCCAGACTAAAATCTTCCGCGTTACTTAGGTCAGTTACAAGCTTTTCAAAAAAGATTATCAGAAATTGTTTCAACTCTTTGGGCTAGTGTAGAACCTGATAGTTGCAATTTGGATATCTGACCAATGATATCATCTTTATTTTTAAAATCAGCGAAAAGAGATTCACTGCACTCCAAGAAACATTTTATAATAAGCTCACCTTCAGTAAAAGGTCTGCGGCTCTTTACAATGTTCCATGCTATTTTATATGAGGCTTCTGTAATGGAATCACTCTCTTTTACTTTGCATTGTAGTAAATTTTGCTGGCCATGTAGGCCGTCTAGAAGTGAGCGGATTTCATCCTTTTTTAAATTGGTCTGAGGGGGATATACTTTTCTAAAGCCAGCATGACAGCTTTCGTGGTGATGCTGGATATTTGCATGTTTTGGTAACTCTATTCTTTTCTGACAAAGCAGACATAGAGGTTTATTGTTAATTTCAGTGAATGCAAATTCCCATGCTTTGTTAAATGTTCAATGCTCGTTTGAAATTTTGCAATTTACCTGTGGGCTGCGTGTTGAATAGCCCAGCAATATACTGTAGTACCTGTAAATAAATGGGTAAAAATAAATTAGTATAAAACTGCTTTTTTATGTTATCTGGGGGTTTCTGTACAGAAGCTGGGTTTATTTCAGCGTGGGATCTTGGTTTTGTTTAGAAAATCCTGCTGGCAACCCTGTCCACCATACAGGTGCTTTTAGACAACAATCAGTCGAAAGCCTTTGACCGCTTATCTTCATTGAAGTAATTTTTGACTTCTAATACCAATTGGCTGCACCAGTGAGGACTTTGATATGTCATATTAGAAGGGAAGAACACTTAGGCGATCCTTTAGATAGATAGATAGATAGATAGATAGATAGATAGATAGATAGATAGATAGATAGATAGATAGATAGATAGATAGATTATACTTTATTTGTCCCCAAAGGGTTTTTTTTTATGTTTTATATTTGTAATTAATTTAGACCACTTTGCAGAAATCTGTTTTCACTTTGACATTAAATCCACTGTGATCTATTTTTGTATAATTATAAAATGTGAAACCCTTCAGGAGGTGAATGCATTTTATATTCATTTTAACTTAGAATCTGTAAAATGTGGTTTTATTAGCTTAAAATACAGAATATAAGTGTAACTTATTGTGGTGATCTAAAGCACAGATGAAAGTTAAAATGATTCTCACCACCTTCTACATATAAACTGCCTGTATATATCTGAAACAACCATTAAAATGTTGAGGTGTAATGAGATGATGCAATTCTAAACTACCCTGAATGGCTCATCACATTAGTTGCACCTTAAATATATAGTAGATATATCAGTGTGTTTAATTCATACAGTGTGTGCATCTACGGGTGGCTGCACAAACCAAGAATTGCCTGTGAATGGCCTGAGATCAACGTTCCTTCCTGTAAACAATGTGCCAACATGGGCAACATGTTAGATTAGAGATCAACTAGCAAGTTTAAATGACATCACTCAAAACTGACCACAGTTAAATGACAGATAAATATGACTTGACTCTCAAATTCTTTCCTAAAAATATACATGTTCTCACTAAAGTACATTATGTTGTTGTTGCAGTGGATGAAATTGAATGTCAATACCTGGCAAGAATATGCAAATCATTTTTTCTTTGACAAATTGTCAGAGACAACAATAGTTTGAAACAGTGAGTAGTTTTAAATAGAACAGATTGACATCAAATTAAAATTATATTCATACACTAAACAATTGTACTAACTTAGCTATTTAAGAATCATAATAGATAAGCTACAATGCCAACATTTCATGCCACATTGGGAACTTTGGTAAGACTTTAGTTTGGGTACTGCAAAAATACATCTATTAGTCACACACTGCTATGTCACAAGACCCTACAAGAGGCTTCTTTTGGTCTTAAGAACACTTGCAAAATATCAGTAAAATGGTTATATATCTCTGCACAATGTCAGTCAGTCATTGTCCAACCCGCTATATCCTAACACAGGGTCACGGGGGTCTGCTGGAGCCAATCCCAGCCAGCACAGGGTGCAAGGCAGGAACAAATCCCGGGAAGGATTCCAGCCCACCGCAGGTCACACATACACACACACCCATACACCAAGGGATTGCCAATGCACCTAACCTGCATGTCTTTGGACTGTGGGAGGAAACCGGAGCACCCAGAGGAAACCCACGCAGACACGGGGAGAACATGCAAACTCCGTGCAGGGAGGACCCAAGAAGAGAACCCAGGTCTCCTTGCTGCAAGGCAGCAGCACTACCACTGCGCCACCGTCTGCACAATGTGGTCTGCTAAAATAACTTCACATTTTGGAATGTTCCAGGGGGAGTTTAAATGAGACATATTTCTCTTGATAGTGAATACTTCAGTATAGGACCTGTGAATCCTTAATTAATACTGTATACGACCAAAAGAAAAACCCATATCCACAAGTAATTGTACTATCAAAGACACTTAATGTGCCACAATGCACAGAGACAAATAAGCATTTTACTAATGCTTTTTAAGTTAAGGTTGTTGAGTTCTTGTTATATAACAGTCAATGACTAAGAGATACATTTTTGCAGTACCCTAAAGTAAAGTGTCACAGGACTTTTAGCAGCTTTACTTTTAAGAACTTGAATAGACAGCCTTACTGCATTACTACAGTAATGGCAACTTTGAATGGAACAGCTCAAAAAGGCTTAAATGCAGTTTATATAGAATAGTGGCAGAATAGAGGTCATATTCCCCTGAAAACATCAAATCTTTATAAAAATTGTTATGTTCAATGCAAACCATGATCTAAGAGTTTGTGCAGTAAATAAACTTTAAAAAATATTTGGACATTGTGCCCATTATTATGGAGATAGATTTAGAAAACATGATGTGATAGCTCAAATATCATTTCTCCCCTATTTGTAGGTATTAATGCTGGTCATTTTATGTGTCTAAACCACATCCCTCACCATGCCTTCCATGTGCCTTTTAGCAGTTTCTAAATTTGTAAATTTTTGCAGTGGAATATTTATTATGTACGCTGCACAAGGCAGGAGCCATTTGTTAAATGGTACCAGACAAACTCTCGAACAGTCATACTTAATTGTGCGAGGAAATTTAAAATAGGAAATTTTATAACCACTAAGCTCTTAGCAGTATAACAATAAGTAACAATTTTAGGTCTTCAACTAATGTGTGCATAACCCTGACTTATTACACTTTTTGCATCCATTCTGAATTGGCCGAGCATGGTCCTGATCTAGACTTAAATACTTATGCTATCAGAGCATGTTATTATGATAGAATTCATGCCATGTAATTATTTCTTCATGACCAACCAACTTCCAGCTTCACTTTTTTATATGTCCTTTAAAAGTAATCTTTGTGAAATAAAGCTGATTTTTATAGTGAGTCTGCCCCATAATATAAGACATACAAGTAACAGCACTTAAGCAGGAACACAATTACTTTGCTAGTCATCTGTTGTTACTTTTTCCTTGCATTACTGGTAACAACAAATTTATAACAGTGTAGCTGCGTTTTCCCAAAATTACCAAAGTTCAGCATCTCTAGCATAAAAAATGGGATTCAACAAAAGCCTGACTCGCTGAAATGATTCCACAGACAAAATATCTTTGTTTTTTAAACTTTTAGTTAAAATTCAAAGTAAAACAATTCACATAAAAAAGAGAAAATTGAAATAGCAAAAAAAGGAAAAGTTCTTGTTAAGAAAAGGTCTGTTCAAAGCTTGTTAAATTTCAAATTGTTACAAATCACTTCAAAACATTTCTGAACCATTTCAAAACAGTCAGAAAACTATATGCCTATCCCATTTCTGGGATACTGGGACCTATTCTAAATTACAACTGACACAATTAACACACTGTATCTTAGTTATAGCAAGAAAGTTCTATCTCTTACTAACTCTTATAAGGGGAAAAGACTATACCATGATAGAAATTTTCCTAGTTTATGACTAGGAAAGAAATGTATATTCTGTTCAAATTAAGCAAACACTAATTTGAGTTTAACTCAACAACAACATTTATTTATATAGCACATTTTCATACAAACAATGTAGCTCAAAGTGCTTTACATGATGAAGAAAGAGAAAAAAGACAAAATAAATAAGAATTAAAATAAGGGAACATAGAATAAAAGTAAGGTCCGATGGCCAGGGAGGACAGAAAAAACAGAAAAAAAAAAATCTGCAAGTGTTCCAAGCCACAAGACCGCCCAGCCCCCTCTAGGCATTCTACCTAACATAAATGACCTCAATCAGTCCTCAGGGTATTCAGGGTTCTCATGGAAGAACTTGATGATGATGGTCATGTGGACTTCTGGCCATGTAATCCATCAGTGTAGGGACATCACGGCGCTTTGAATAGGTGGTGGTGGTGCAGATCACCACCACAGAAAACCAGAAAAAGAACAGAAGAGAAAGTAGGGGTTAGTACGGATTTTGAAGCCATCATGAATAATAATGATAATTAGTTGAATATACAGAGCATCATGATTTAACTAAGATGAAGCTATGAGAAAGCCGCGTTAAAGTAATGTGTTTTCAGCAGTTTTTTAAAGTGCTCCACTGTGTTAGCCTGGCAAATTCCTATTGGCATGCTATTCCAGATTTTAGGTGCATAACAGCAGAAGGACACCTCACCACTTCTTTTAAGTTTAGCTCTTGGAATTCTAAGCAGACACTCATTTGAAGATCTAAGGTTACAATTTGGAGTATAAGGTTAAGACATTCCGAAATATAAGATGGAGCAAGATTATTTAAGGCTTTGTAGACCATAAGCAGGATTTTAAAGTCAATTCTAAATGACACAGGTAACCAATGTTGTGACATCAAAACTGGAGAAATGTGCTCGGATTTTCATTTCCTAGTTAAGATTCTAGCAGCTGCATTCTGCACTAGTTGCAATCAATTGATGTGTTTATGGGTAGTTCTGAGAGGAATGCGTTACAGTAATCTAGTCGAGTGAAAACAAAAGCGTGAACTAATTTCTCAGCATCTTGCAATGTTATAAGAGGTCTAACTTTTGCTATATTTCTTAAGTGAAAAAATGCTGTCCTAGTAATCTGATTAATATGTGATTTAAAATGCAGGTCAGAGTCAATAGTTATCCTTAAATTCTTTACCTCCGTCTTGACTTTTAATCCTAATGCACCAAGTTTATTTCTAATAACTTCATTATATCAATTTTTGCCAATCACTAAAATTTCTGTTTTCTCTTTATTTAGTTTGAGAAAATTACTACTCATCCATTTAGAAACACAAGTGAGACATTGTGTCAGTGAATCAACAGAGTTGGGGTCATCAGGCGTTATTGATAAATATAGTTGTGTGTCATCAGCATAGCTGTGGTAGCTCACATTATGCCCTGAGATAATCTGACCTAACGGAAGCATGTAAATCAAAAAGATCAGCGGACCCAGGATAGAGCCTTGTGGAACACCATATAGAATATCGAGTATCAAGTATAATTACCACAACTAACAAAGAATTTTCTACCTGCCAGGTAGGATTCAAACCAATTCAAACTCAAAGCTTTAACTTTCTAGGATTGGCTCTTACAAACAGTAACTACCTTTTAATATAATATATATTTTGCAATTGTTTTTTCTGTAAGTTTGGCAAGTCATTTAAAAATGTAACTAATGTGATCAATGGTATTCTCTTTGAAAGGTGCTAAATAAAAGCATGACATGCTACATGAGAAAGATGTAACTATTAGTATTTCTAAATCCTACACACAGTTAATAATAATTCTTTATATTTATATATAGCGCTTTCGTCACTACTTAAAGCGCTCAGCAATTGCAGGTTAGGGGCCTTGCTTAAGGGCCCAACAGAGCAGAGTCCCTTTTGGCATTTACAGGATTCGAACCATCAACCTTCCGATTGCCAGTGCAGATCCCTAGCCTCAGAACCACCACTCCAAAGTAACACTTTATCCCCAGCGGGGTATCAAACTCAGGTCTGTGAGGCACAGCAAAGCTGTTGCGCTCAGAGAGGCAAATCTTAGCACACTACGCCACAGAAACAGTTCCAAAATCTGCTACTCAATGCTAAATCTAATCATGTAAATTCACACATATTAAAATTGTTTTAACCATTGGACTAAAAAATGATACTAATTGTACTTTTTAATAATTGCCACATATTTCTTTTTGCCCCAAGGATAGGCAAAAAGTAAAGCAATACTTTTCCCAAAGATACAATATGTAAATTACGGATACTTGATATTACTGAGGGCGGCACGGTGGCGCAGTGGGTAGCGCTGCTGCCTCGCAGTTGGGAGATCTGGGGACCTGGGTTCGATTCCTGGGTCCTCCCTGAGTGGAGTTTGCATGTTCTCCCCGTGTCTGCGTGGGTTTCCTCCGGGCGCTCCGGTTTCCTCCCACATTCCAAAGACATGCAGGTTGGGTGGATTGGCGGTTCTAAATTGGCCCTAGTGTGTGCTTGGTGTGTGGGTGTGTTTGTGTGTGTCCTGCGGTGGGTTGGCACCCTGCCCAGGATTGTTTCCTGCCTTGTGCCCTGTGTTGGCTGGGATTGGCTCCAGCAGACCCCCGTGACCCTGTGTTCGGATTCAGCGGGTTGGAAAATGGATGGATGGATGGATGATATTACTGACTTCTACTGCTAGATTTATTACACCTGTTTGTGCACTGAAATATAGAAGGTTTGAACCTGACTTATTTTTCAGCAGAGATTAGTTTATCTCAGAAAATAATGAAACATACCCTGGCTTTGCCTTGATCACATATCTCTCACAAGGGTGCTTAAGTCAGCCGAGTCTGGAGAAATTTGTTGCATAGGGAACCAATATTTACATGAAGAATTGACTTAAGTGCCCTTATTCACAGGTCATTTTGTGCATAGTGAATGAAAGCCAGTAGGATTAGAATGGATAGGAGACAGAATGAAAGGAATTGCAGCAGAAATGACTGACATTTAAATAAAAGATAGACTTTCCTTTGGTGAGCAGCTTGAATTTGTTAGATATGCACAGGATACAATTACAGTTTCCTTACAGGGGGGTATTACTAGCAATTATTAATACGTCATACTAGCACCACACAAATGAATAGAAGAGAGCATGTCTTCTCAGTGGTGAAGTTATAATTTTACATTGTACCGTAAATGTGCACATTTAACATGACAAAGACCTACTGACATCATTCTCCCAATTTTATTTTAGTGTTAAACTAATTCAACACTGGGTTGGAGAATTTGCCATGTTTCATTAGTACCACAGTTCTCTGAGTCATTTTTTATTTTTTTATTTTGTTAAAATTTCAATGACTAATGTGGTATTCTTTAGTCTTGGTTGTTGGTATACCAGTACTGTCAACAGTCTGTGGGAGAGATGGAGATTTTATTGCACTACAGTATGCAGATGACAGTTAAGTTTAAATTCCATAATTATTGTAAACAGGAACTGCAATCAGTTTACATGCGCTTATGTTTTAAATCTACACTATTATTATAAAATTACAAAAATATAAAATTCCCGACCGATTTCCTAACTCCAAAGACAGCTTTTTTAGAGCCACCACAAATATTTAATATTATTACCAATGTAGCCCAGCCTAATAGATACAATATATTGCACAGATGCGAGCGCCTATACAAAAAATTTCACTGAAGCAGAAAGAGCATTCATGCCCAAAATAAAATATTTTTTCATTTTAAAGCTGTAAAGAAAAAATCTCACCTTAAGGCTACACATAAATGAATAACCTTTGTGTATTAACGGAGGACAGATTGATATATCTACTGCATTTTCACAGCACAGTTCCTTCCAGATTCAAGAGAAAGTAATACAAGCTGGACGCAAGGTAATTCTTTAGCTTAAGACATCCAAATTACATTAAAGGCTATATCCCAGTCCTCTTGTAATTCATGTGTGAACCATGATGCATGAAGAGAATCTTTGAAAACTATGAATAAATATGTCTTAAGATATAACGGTTGGAATGTCATGGAGACTCGAATCTCCTGAGTATACATTTATATGTTTAGCTCCTCTGAAACCAGGAACTAATATAAGCAGATATACTGCAGCACACTATATTGATTTTACAGAAAGTTTTTAATATGTAATATTATTCACATTGACAGCATGTTCTCATGATTTTTTTCATGCTCTCTAATGGCTGCACTTGGGTCCAAATCCAGGTGGTAGTGTATGCTCCCAACCTGTAACATATATATAGTATATATAGTGACCACTGGGGGGTGTTGCAGCACCCCAAACACAACCCCACAGACACAGTCCCTGGTTCAAAAATGAATATTTATTGATCACAATACCCTTCAACAAGATTCTCTCTGGTGTAAATTTTTCTCTTCTCTCATCCACTTCCCCACAGCGAGCATTGCCCAGCTTACCTCCTGACTTTGACTTAATCTGAATGAGGATGAGCTGCTCCACTTATACAAGACCCACAAATACTGTACCAGGGCATTGTCCATGTTAGGTAAAAGCATCACAAAAGTAGGGAGCACAAGTCCATGCAGAACCACCTGGCAGCACCCCAAAGAGCCTAGGGAACCCAAAAAGGCAGTCCATGGGACTATAGTTTCCAGAATGCCCTGCAGGTGTCTGTCAGTTTAGCAATAGTTGTTATACAGTTTTGCTCAACACAATTAATGACTATCACAATAGAACAATATCATCCAAAGATAACGAGAACAGACACAATGAAGGGCTTTTCTTATGATTTTACTTTACCATTTTTCATTCCATTTCGAAAGCATTAATCAAAATTTAAAGTATATGTAGTATGATGTATATCTCTAAGAAAAAACAACTCACTCTTAAATTCTGACAGTTGATTTCCTGGCTTTGCCATATGTACATGTTGACTTTTTACACTGTGTTGGCTTTCTGGCTTTAGTGTACATTCAACATGACAATAGTGCAGATGATCTTTTAACCAACAAGATGTGTCATTATTCATATTTCTTATCAGTTATGTAGAAGCTAAAATTTTAGAGTAGTCATATTTTAAGCAATAAAAGCCACTACAATGCCTTAAAGTGAATGCAGGAAGCGGGATAGTATTGATTCAGCAGAAAATAAAACATATGCAAGGAGGAATGAAAAGACAAAACTTGCAATAACAAAGGTCTAGGCTAAAAAACAAATATCAGAAGAAGAGTCAAAGTAGTGGCTATTCCAACAAACATAGGTCAGCAAACAATAAAGGCTTTTCTAAATTAAGGGAACTCAGGTGTGACAGCAGTGAAAAGGACATGGCAAGAGATATTAGCTTTCAAGTCAACATGGGTAAGGCAGAACACAGGCACAGTTATGACCACGGCAAAATGAAATATTACTTTTTGCCCGGCTGATTTCAAAATATACATATATTTCTCTATTTTAGCTCAAGTTCAAATTTGTTTGCCACATGTATCCAGCACCTTGTAAGTTATCATCATATTTAGGTCACATTCATAAATTTAAGAGTTAGTGGAGAGTATAATTAAAGAGTTTAAAAAAGGAACATAAAAAGAACAATTTCCAGTGTAAGAGGGTACTCCAAAGTCTTGAGATCAGATTACCCTCTGCATTCACAGCAATACATACTGCTTAGGGATAAAAAGTGTTTCTTGCTCCTCCTAGCTATGATCCTAAGATAAGAATATCTTATGCACAGGCTGGTGGAAATCATGGCAAGTGTTTTATTTGACAATACTTGGAATATAACACTTTAAGAGAGTGAAGTCAGATTTTAGATTTTCATGAAGATCTCACAACCCTCTGAATTGATTTTGTCCTGTTTGATTATACAACCATTTCATGTGATTATGCCATCTAGAAATATTATTTGAAGTAAAGAAACAAGTTGGCAGTAAAAAATAATGTACTGCTGAGTAATCTTGTGGAGGGAATAAGCAAGGCACTGTACTTTTTGGAGTCTTGATGGATTCTACTGCATTGTAGCCAACTGAGTAAGGATCTGCAGTGTTAATCACAAGGATGACCATCACATCAGTCCTTACTACTTTATAAACAGCAAACAACCTAAACTGCCTTTGCTACAACTTTAGAAACAACTGCACTTTGGATAAAAGTGTCAGTGAAAGAGATATAAATACACTGATACGCAACATGCTCCAGGTTTATCTCACACAAACATTTAGAAGCACAGAATTGGTAAATTAAAAGACTTATTTTGAGGTGTTTCTGTACAGTATTTATTACAGTTTTGACGACTAAACATAATATGTCACATTTGGGGATTCTAAAAAATTCACCCTTTTTAAATATTGTGCCAAGGACTGTTATTTTCACTTTGAAATGGAGTCAATCTAATTGTTTTTAGTCTACTGATATATTTTCAGCAGTTCCTTTACAACTCAATCTAATGCATACTACATCTCCTCTAAATTTATCATAGTTAAAAAAACTATTTTCTATTTTATGATAAATCATAATCATATTCTATACTCTATAAAGGTTGGAGTATGAAAAATATCCCTAAAGTAGGAGGGCTTAGGGCATGCTTTCAGCTGAGCAAGACCTTATTCACAAAGAGGGTGTATACATGCACATTCAAACATGCATACACATGGACTCACTTTCATATTGCCAAGTGGTTTATCATTATATAGTAGAAGAGCAATTATATAAAATTCAACATGCAGTTATTTTTCTACACTTTTCTCTGTTGATCTTTATCATATTTTTCTCTAAGACAGATCAGTTTAGAGCTAAAACATAGTTGCCCCACTAATTAAGCCATTACTGCTTTCCATGAAGTGATTTGCCACTAATTATGTTGGAAATGCTGAAAAATCATAAGTCAAAATATTGTGACAATAAGTGAAAATTATATTTTTCACTCTATTTCTGGCTTGAATTCTGTCCTGGCAGCAAATAGAACATGAATTAGCAATGGTTGAGACATCAATATATCACAGAGCACTCTCCCATAATCATGCATAAAAGGCAAATTTAACATTGCCTTTCAATCACTTTAGAGTATGGTTGAAAACAAAAGTCATCACCTAAAAGTTTGAAGATAAAAATGTGAAACAGCAACACTACACAGAGTGCCATTGCAGTACCCACACACCCTTTTAACTTAATCATGGTGCAGTTAATGCCTGGAAACCATTTCAAGTTTGACAGTAAAGAAAACTAGCAATGAGCAATTTGTTACTAACAATGCAGGAACTACCATTAATGGGGTGTTAGTGGAGTGACGAATAGGAATAGTCAAAATTCAGAATTTGGACCAGATAGATTTGCATGGGTTAAATTATCACAATGTAGTTCTGAAGCATCAGTTTGTGAAAATAATATAAACTCTGCTATCAAAGCAAAGCCAAGGATGTGAGGTGTCCACTTGAGAAAGCTAGGGATGGTATCATTGCTTTATATAGATAATGTTGTTCCCTTTGTCTGATCCGACAAAGCTGACCAATTCATTACGAAGTGTGAAGCGGATGGGATAAAAATCGGTACCTCCAAGTCTGAGGTCACAGTCCTCTCTTGGAAAAGAATGGATTGCTTTCTCCAGGTGAAGGGAGAACAACTGCTCTTAGTGAAGAAGTTCAAGTATCTAGGGATCTTGTTCTTGAGTGATGAAAAATAAGAACATGTTATCCACAAGCAGATTGGAGTGGCGGCTGCTGTGATGCACTCACTGTACCAGTTTATGGTTGTGAAGCAAGAGCTGAGTCTAAAGACAAAACTCTCAATTTACCCGGTCAGTCTACATCCTTGTCTGCACCTATTATTGTAAGATGTGTGTAATGACCAAAAGCATGAGATTGAAAGTAGGGATACTCCAATTGATTAACTGCCAATTGAAATTGGCCGATTTTCACTTAAAACAGATTTGATCAGTGAACGGTTAAAAGGCTGATCACAAAAAACTATATTTTCAGCTCTTGCTTCTCTAAGCTTTATGATAATGTAGTTTTAGTGCCCCTTTACACAAAATATTATGGTAGTTGAGCAAACTATATATATATATATATTGCAAGGTAAGTCTAGTTGTGCTAGTAGTGAAGTAAAGGAAATTACAGATTGTTTGTCCTTCTCCATTATACGCCCATCTGAGAGTACACCAAACACAGCTGTTAGTGAATTAGGAGGGATTGTGACACCAAGGCTGTCTGATAGGCATTTAAAAAGTTTGGTCCAGAATGATGTTAATTTGGTGCATGCCTAAAACATGTGGCCCAGTGAGGCTGGAACTCGATTGCAACATTTGAAGGATGGATCTTGCCAAAGAAAGATTCTGGACAATTTTAAATGAGATAGATGTGCTTATTAAAAGATTTTAAGTTGAAAAATTATATACTTTGCACATATGGAGCTGAAGTGAATTCTGTGTATGGCTGCCTTCCACTCCGTTTTTGAAATGTTGAGTAAGAGATCCTTTACCCACTGTACTCTGGGATCTTTAAAAGGAAGGGACTTTAAAATGTATATATTATAGAGATGCTGTATGAGTCCTCAAGACTGATCAATATTTCTTCATGAATAGAAATAGGTGGGAGGTGAAGAAAACTGGGCAGATTTTGTTTAGTAAAGTTTCTGATTTGGAGAGAGTGGAAAAATTATGTTGATGGGATGCTAAATTTGGAGTGTAATTGTTCATAGGATGAAAAGACTATCTATGTAAAAATCTCTAGTTGACTTAATCCCATACATTTTCCAAACATTAAAAACTATGAAAGTTTGAGTGGGTTGAAAAAGGTGGTTACCGTGTAGAGGTGCCACAGAGAAAAGCTTCTCTATCTTGAAGTACTTCCTACATTGGTTCTATATTCTGAGTGAATGAAGGACAATTGGATTGTTAGTATATTGACGATAACTTGTATTTACTGGGGCAAGGAATATAAAGAAGTACTGCAGGATTTTATTTCTGTTGCAGACCAAGTCTGCGTGTCTTCATTTATTTATGTCAGTGTCCAGGTTTTTATATCTTATATACTTACTGCCCAATAATAAAATTGAAAGTTAGGTAGAGTCATGTCAACTTCTGCTTTAGGTCGTTGTAGGATCACACTTTGGGTGCATGGCAGTTTTGAATTCTAAATAAATTAGGTTATGATTGAATCTAATTTCTAAAAAAATGATTTGATAATGTATAGGGGGATGTTTTGAAATAGAAAAAGAATCTTGACGGTGTTAATTCTCCTTGGTAAAGTGAGGTGTAGAGTACACCATCTATGCACGTCTTGTTTAAATTTTTCCATGCAGACAGTAAAATTTTGTTGAAAATGAGCTTTATGATTATTTGTGATGTTTACCCCTAGACATTTGAACTGATCTGTGATGATAAAAGGGAAGATGTCCAATCTAATGTTGGGTGCTAGAGAATTCACTGGGAAAAGCACACTTTTATTCAAATTAATTTTAATTCTAGATATCTTTTGAAATTCTGCTAATGCTATTAGGACTGCAGGAACAGTACTTTGTGGATCTGATGTATATAGCACCATATCATATGCATATAGTGATATTTTCTGTTCATGTCCTTCTCTGATAATCCCCTTTACCTCAGAAGCATTTCAAAAGTAAACAGCTGATGGCTCAATGGTGATTTGTAAATAGCAGTGATGACAGGGGGCATCCTTGTCTAGTATCACGTTATAGTTTGAAGTAGTCTGAAATAATGTTGTTAATACAAACCAAAACTTTTGAACTGGCATACAGTCGTTTGATCCATCCACATATGTTTTGGCCAAACCTAATTTTGTACAATGTAGTGAATTGGTAGTCCCATTCAACCATATCGAAAGCTTTTTCTGCATCTAGAGATAATAAGATCTTGGGGGTGTTAGACTTTATGGGTGAATATAATACATTACACAGGCATCAAAGATTGGAAACTAAGTGTGTGCCTTTAATAAATCCAGTTTGGTCCTGTGATATTACAGAAGGAAGCACTTTCTTAATCCTTTTAGCTAGAACTTTTGAAAGTATCTTAACATCATTACTCAGATGTGAGATTGGTCTGTATGATGCATATTGTAATAAGTCTTTATTTTTCTTAGGATAGACACTAATTAATGCTTGGTGAAAAGTTTGAGGTAACAGTTCCTTGTCTCTGGCTTTTATAAATGCTGCTACTGAAAGGGGAGCTAACATTCGGCAGGGTAGCCATCAGGGCCTTCTGCTTTCCCACTCTGAAGTGATTGTATAGCGTCTAGTAATTCTGAGAGTGTCAGAGGTTTATCCAATTCCTCTGCACTGAGAGTATCTAGTTGTGGTATCTGTAATGCATCGAAAAACGCATTAAATTGTGTCTTGTCTTCTTTAAACTGAGTAGAATATAAGGACTTAATAGTAGTCTCCATATATGTGTATTTTATTTCTATGGTCAATGATTCTGTTTCTGTCTGTTTTGGTAATTACTGGTATTGCATTGCAAGCTTCCTCCTTGTGAATTTGTTCAACTAAGATCTTACTAGCATTCTCTCTGTGTTCATAGTACCGATGTTCCGATTTAAAAATTAGTTGTTCCATTTCTTTTGTTATCAGGAGGTTGAGTTCTGATTGCAAAGCCTGTCTTTTCCTGTAAAGTGCCCCATTAGGGAGCCTGGTGTGCTTCTGATTTATTCTGGTAATTTCACTGGTTAACTCTGATGCCTTCTTGGTTTCCAATTTATATTTGTGGGAGAGATATGCAATAATCTGTCCTCTTAAAAATGCTTCCAGAGTTTCCCAGAGTATTCCTGCAGAAACCTCTGAGGATGTATTTGTCTCTAGAAAAAAAATCAATTTGCTTGTATATAAATTCTGTGGAGTTCTCGTCAGCTAATAACGGGGTTAAGATGCCAGCTGTGAGATGAATGTATGGGGTATAATGATTTGAGCTTTATGATCAGAGGGGCGTTATTGGAGATAACAATAGCATCATACTTACAAAATTTGATGATGGGCAGAAAATTGTTATCTTTAAAGGAATAATCAATAAACAATGATGTACTGGTGAGAAGAAGGAATATGTTGCTGAGCTTGGATTTAGAAATCTCCATGGGTCTGATAAGTTGTGATCAATTACAAACTGTGTAATTGTTTTTGCAGTGTTAGATCTTATCGCCCCTGTGGCTGAAGACCCATACAGGTCTGGATTAAAAACACAATAAAAGTCTCCGGCCATTATAATTTTATGGGTGGTTTACATTAGGAATGGATGAAGTCTCTATAATCCACATTTGGTGTGTATATGTTTATCAAAATCGCTTTACGGTTAAATAAATTACCCATAACGATCACAAAATGACATACTACATTTGGTAGTACCAATGAAATTGTTCTATGAATTAAAATTCCCACACCTCTAGTTTTCTTTGTATAGCTGGAGTGGAATACTTGTCCATTCCAATCTCTTTGCAACTGAAACTGATCCTTGCTTAATAAGTGGGTCTCCTGTAAAAACACTATCTTGGCATTTAGACCTGTTAGGTGAGAAAATACTTTCTTTTCTTTTAATTCTTGATTGAGACCTTTGACATTCCAGCTCACAAAGTTCACTGTTTGGTCATAGAGACACTGCTTCTGAACTTTTGAACTTTTGTTGACATTTTGTGGTCTTAAATTAAGATAGTACATTATTACATAAGATAGCTTTAACCTTAATTTTCAAATTTGCCAGGAGTTATTGCTATGAAGCGTCTTGTTGTGTTGGCACTTACAATTGTTGGAGTAAAAAGGATAGATTAGAAATAACTCTCTTTGTCTCCCCTTCAGCCTTCTATCCCCCCATTTTTCCTCCCCACCCCATCCCCCAATTTGTCTCGCCACGTGAGGCTAGATTAAACTTCATGAAGTCCCAGTCCTCTGACATACCTAGAAACAGAGCACGTCCAAAACAAAACAAGCCCTCCAGCAGCAGTGTAGAAGGATTAAAGTAGAGATATCTATTGGCAATGCAGTCCAAATACTATAAACCTAGAATATAATATTTAACAGTCCCAAAAGGTTAAACCCAGGTAATGATGTTAAATAGTGCCCACGGAGAAGCAGATAATGTATGATAGTACAGTCCTAATACAATAAACCAAGGGTATGATGTTAAACAGTCCCCTTTGGGAAGAAAAAGAAAAAAAATTAAAATGAATTAAATTAAAAAAATAAAATAAATACATAAAAATGTATAATTATAATTGTAATTAACACGTAATGCAGAAAGCAGAATGTATTATTATGGCAAAAGTTTTAGTACTAATGGACCAAATTGCAGGTAAGATCTTCTTTGCCTTGCCAGGACACAATGTGACTCATGATCGTATTTCAAAAAGTGTTGAGATTAATTTTCTTAGTTCTTTTTCTGCTTCATTTGGATGACTAAAAATGTAGAACTTGACTTGAATATCCACTCTCAATTTAGCAGAATACAAGAGGCTTTATCTGATTTTGGCTTTGCGTAAGCACTGTTTAGTGCTATAAAATGTTTAGCAGCTGTTGAAGATGAGACACATATTAATTTAAACGGGGTGCTGTGACGAGACGCAACTGGGTGCCAACACTATAAACAAAAATACCTATGTGGCCCCGCTAAAAGGTATTTTCAAATATAATCACTTGTTTCAGTCTGAGGAGTGACAAAAATAAATCCTTTAAAGCATAAATAAACCTTCATGGGTAATGAATGCTGTTTCTAGTATCCTCATTAAAAAGTACCTGATAATAAGCACATAGTAAAATAGGTGTAGAAAAACAGTACTCCACAGAAGTTCACAGAATATTTCTTTCATATGAGGTATTGGATTAGTGTGCACTATTACTGCTTTGTTTGGTTCCCTTAGATTCATACATAAACAAATACTTCCCCTCATTTTTTTTACCATCATGACAATGGGGGAGACCTATTCCTAGGATTCCACAGGTTCAATATTGTCCTGCAGTAATAATTTCTCCAGCTCAACATTTCCCAATCTGTAGGCTGTGCCAGCATTTTAGGTGGGCTGCGGCCAACTCCAGATGTAACCCCAACCACTGGTGTGATGCTTAATTCATTATGGCTGCATCGCAGGTGTATCATGGCTGATCCTGGACAGTCATTCTCAATTCACCAAGGAAAAAAGGTATTGAAAATTTCACTTGATACAGCTAACGCTCTGATGGTGATCGCATGAGAACCCCGCTTTGACGATCACAATCAATTCACTGAGGGGGACCGTCAGTCCCCAGTGGATCACGAGCATATGTGATAAACTGAGTCCTAACACCACAAAGGTTGGGAAATATTGCTCTAGCTCCTTAGAAACTGCTGCCCTCACAGCAAACAGAGGGTTCTGCAACATTTGCTCTTTTGGCATCACATTTGGACTAACCTTTATTTTGTGAAGAAACCTTAAACTTATCCTAGAGGCTGAACACACTCTTCAGCGACAACTGACACACACTTCTCTTCAGGGCAAATACATTGTTCTGTAATATATCCATTCAGCAACTGCAACCCAAGTTTAGCAAACAGATTTTAGCCTAATATTGCAATTCAATGTCTGGTAAAATAAAATTTTGAGTCAGCAGTATAATTACGAAATTACGCCCTTCACAACAATTGGATTACCTCCCTAACTAACAAGTCTGAGTCTTGGAGTGCAGAGCCCAATTGGCTGATGTTCAGGAATGGTTCCTTGTGCAATGAAAATGAAAGAACATAAACAGCTGATCCCATGACTAATATAAGCTGCAATTCACAAGCTTCATGCTCATTCGCTGACCTAACAAAAATAACGCACATGATTTTATCTGCATTACAATCTGTCTCCACGTTTAATATATACTGTTCAAAAAAATTAAAGGAACACTTTTTAATCAGAGTATAGCATCATGTCAATGAAACTTCTGGGATATTGATCTGGTCAGTTAAGTTGCAGAGGGGAGTTGTTAATTAGTTTCAGCTGCTTTGGTGTTAATGAAATTAACAACAGGTGCACTAGAGGGGCAACAATGAGATGACCCCCAAAACAGGAATCGTTTAACAGGTGGAGGCCACTGACATTTTTCTCTCCTCATCTTTTCTGACTGTTTTTTCTCTAGTTTTGCATTTGGCTATGGTCAGTGTCACTACTGTTAGCATGAGGAGATACATGAACCCTACAGAGTTTGCACAGGTAGTCCAACTTCTCCAGGATGGCACATCAATACGTGCCATTGCCAGAAGGTTTGCTGTCTCTCCCAGCACAGTCTCAAGGGCATGGAGGAAATTCCAGGAGACCGGCAGCTACTCTAGGAGTGCTGGACAGGGCCGTATAAGGTCCTTAACCCATCTGCAGGACCGGTATCTGCTCCTTTGGGCAAGGAGGAACAGGATAAGCACTACCAGAGCACTATAAAATGACCTTCAGCAGGCCACTGGTGTGAATGTCTCTGACCAAACAATCAGAAACAGACTTCATGAGAGTGGCCTGAGGGCCCGACGTCATCTAGGGTGCTGTGCTCACTGCCCAGCCCTGAGGAGCTTAATTGGCATTTGCCATAGAATACCAGAATTGGCAGGTCCACCACTGGCGCTCTGTACTTTTCACAGATGAGAGCAGGTTCACCCTGAGCACATGAGACAGATGCAAAAGGGTCTGGAAAAGTTGTGGAGAACATTATGCTGCCTGTAACATCGTTCAGCATGACCAGTTTGGTGGTAGGTCAGTGATGGTCTGGGGAGGCATATCCATGGAGGAATGCCCAGACCCCTATAGGCTAGACAATAGCACCTTGACTGCCATTAGGTATCGGGATGAAATCTGTGGATCCATTGTCAGATGCTATGCTGGTGCATTGGGTCCTGGGTTCCTCCTGGTACACGACAAGCCCAGCCTCATGTGATGAGAGTATGCAGGCAGTTCCTGGAGGAGGAAGGAATTGATACCACTGACTGGCCCCCATGCTCTCCTGACCTAAATCCAATAGAACACCTCTGGGACATTGTTTTGGTCCATCTGACACCGCCAGGTTGCACCTCAGACTGTCCAGGATCTCAGTGATGCCCTGGTCCAGATTTGGGAGGAGATCCTCCAGGACACCATCAGTCGTCTCATTAGGAGCATGCCCGATGTTGTCAGGCGTGCATACAAGCACGTGGGGGCCATACAAACTACTGAGTACGATTTTGAGCTGCTGCAATGAAATTTCGGCAAAATGGACTAGCCTGCTGCATCATTTTTTCACTTTGATTTTTGGTGTGTCTTTGAATTCAGCCCTCTGTAGGTTGATAATTTTCATTTACATCAAACAATGTGGCATCCTTTTGTTCCTAACACATTACCAAGTCCATATCAGTACAGATATCCAGCATGATTTTTTTCCCATTAAGATCTGATGTGTTTCAAAAGTGTTCCTTTAATTTTTTTGAGAATTTTAGTTGATTCAGGCACTTCTGCAAGATCCTAACCTACATATCAAATCAGTTTAACCTTATAAAGTTCCATCCATCCATCCATCCATTATCCAACCCGCTGAATCCGAACACAGGGTCACGGGGGTCTGCTGGAGCCAATCCCAGCCAACACAGGGCACAAGGCAGGAACCAATCCCGGGCAGGGTGCCAACCCACCGCAGGACACACCCACACACCAAGCACACACTAGGGCCAATTTAGAATTGCCAATCCACCTAACCAGCATGTCTTTGGACTGTGGGAGGAAACCGGAGCGCCCGGAGGAAACCCACGCAGACACGGGGAGAACATGCAAACTCCATGCAGGGAGGACCCGGGAAGCGAACCCAGGTCCCCCAACTGTGAGGCAGCAGCGCTACCCACTGCGCCACCGTGCCGCCTACCTTATAAAGTTTTATACTGAAATTGACATTTAGTGATCACTTCTATTGAGAGACGTGGTTCTATAAAAATGTTTGAATTTTTCACTATAAAACGTTAAATTCACATGTTTTTATAGATCCATCTCTTTCAATAGATGTGATCATTTACTGTCACTTTCTGGTGGGATGGGAAGGAAGGGGGAGTCATGCTCAATAACTTATCATTAAAATGGATGTGCTTTCAGAGTTAACTTAAGCCACAGACTAATATTGATTCCATGCACTCCAGGCAGGGGAAACATTATTGACAACCACCTCTATTTCTTATGCTACAAGCAACCTACACAACCAATAATAAAAATGCATGTAGGAACAGCTGCATAAAGAAAATTTATAGGTGGGGCAGTCTGTATATGCATGTAAGTCCAAGACTGGCATCTTTTGCATTCACTTTGATTAGGTTTACTCTAAAGAGGGAGCATTAATATAAGATCAGTTTTAAAAGGAAATAAATAATGTGTTTTCTTTGTTTAGATAAACGTTTTTATTTACAGATATGTTTATATGGTAACACTTTAAAAAGCTGACATTGTATGCTTTGCATTAAACAAAAACAAAGGTTTTTTTTTTCTTTGTTCACTCTTGTAAAAGCTACAAAAAATTACAGAAACACAACCTTAAAAACAGAAAACATTTATTAACTTTGTAAATCTAAAATCATAAATCTCTCTTAGAAGCAACCTTACAAAACTGAAGAAAAGATTCTTATCTTCAATGGACAAAGTCTGTCCAGTAATGAGTATCATGGGAAACCACAGTATGAATTAAGAATGTGCTTGAGTGGAGTTTATGTGCTTCAGAATCCAAACTTCCAAGACATTACATACTTGCAATACTGTAAATACATATATCTTATCTATTTATTTATAAAGTATATATAGTTGGTAAAAGTATTGGGTGTATAAGAAGAACTATGTAACTAACAAAGTGCTCTTCTGCATACTTGTATATTTGTAGTTTTTACCAAGGGCTAATATTATTGTGTGGCAGTGTGGTATAGAAGTTAAGGCTTTAGACTTTAAACCAGGCATGTCAAACATGCGGCCCATAGGCCGCAAGCAGCCCGCAACAGAAATCTGTTTGGCCTGCTTGTCAGATCCTAGTTAGCACTAAACTTGTACAAAATGATTACTATCCTTTCGTGATTGAATCATTTTGCATCTCCGGTGTTACTTATTGACTTTTTTTACTTCCGCCTTCTGACAAAAGCGCGTTTTCCCATGGCATTATGGTACTGTAAACGTCATCTGCTATTATAGTTGCAGCTGCGGCATCAGCTCTTTGATACCCTAAGCATGACACTGCCCACCGACCCCCCCCCCCACGAGCCTTGACCAAAGTTAATGAGCTGCGACGTCGCAACTGAAGTGCTCGGCTGCAGTAGCCTGGCAGGCTACACTACTGGCTGGGGTGCTGAGACTGGCCACTGGGCAGAACTGGCCATCACTTATATGCTTACCTGCCACTCTCGTATGTACAGATCCGTGAGTTGGCATCGAGAGTACTCTCTATGTTCGGAAGCACTCACCTTTGTGAGCAATTGTTTTTGTTAATGAAAGCTACCAAAACCCCACATCACTCAAGACTTACTGTCGAGCACCTTTCATCCCTCATAAAAGTTGCAGCTGCACAAGATTTCAAGCCTGATATTGACAAACTGGTTACTAACAAGAGATGCCAAGTGTCGGGACAAAAGAAATAGATCTCAGACTGTAAGACTCCTATATAAGTACCTAGCTAAGAGGCTAAGACTCTAATTGTATGCTGTTGTACGGAAATTGTATGGAAATAAATTGCTTTTCTTTAAACTTTAAGTGTTACATTTTTTAAAGTTTTCAGTATTGGAAAGAAAGCTACAGTAACTTTGTATAATAGTATAAAAGTATTTGTTACAGTGCGGCTCGCTGACACACGTATGGCAGTCGAAGCGGCCCACCAATGGTAGTGAGTTTGACATGCCTGCTTTAAAAACTGCTTTTTCCAGTGACTTGGCTTTTGTTGATGGCCATTGCAATCAGTGGGAATAATGCGAAATTTGAGTATATATTATCATTATTAGATGTATCTGATTTTCATTTGTTTGTGGCATTCACTCAAGTACAGTATTTCTTTTTGTATTTTTCATCAGTGTCGCCCTTTAAAAACTGCAGATATGAATGTATATGTAAAGCAGTATAAGAAGTGGATATATGTAAGTACCAATACCCCATGTGTTACACTGATGTATTAACGTGAAAAATGGGTAGCATGGATCATTGTAACAAAATTTCTGTGACTTCCCCATTAGAATTTGAAGATTCACCATTTAAGACCGACATTTCTGCTTTTGTGTTTGCAGCACCATCATCGAATAGTAGTGGTAGGAGAGTGAGATGGTTTCCAGCACTGCACCCAAGAGCTGGAAGCTGACAGAGCGAAATTGATAACCAAGATGAGAACTGATATGCATCGAAGGGTGCTGGTAATCAACATCAAAAGCAGCACTTCCTAATCACTGAGCTTTGCATCATCCTTGAGCTTCATTGAACATTCTCTTTCCATTTCTGAATGTGATCATGTCTGTTTTTTACTGCCCAAGACACCTCCCTGCCTTTAGTTGCATGTCCATCCTATTGGTTACGAGTGTGTATTCATTTAGCTCATCAATCACTTCTGCTCTGTCTTTCATTGGCATAAAACATGCTCTCAGCACAGCAGAGCATGTAAGTTAGCATAATATTAATAAATATTGACAAAAAAATTATTAACAAATACAAAAACATGTGTCGGCTAATTCTACTTTTCTATAACATCCTTAAATTTCAATCAAATCTGTCAAAGCATTTTTCAAATTTTGGGGTATTTATTTTTTGTATTGTGGGGGGGTGATGGTTTACCCCTAAATACTGACATATACAAAAATTGTTTCTTAGCGGATACCTACCTACCATCTTGCCAAATTTCAATTTTTAACTAAACAGAAAGTAGTGTTTTTGTTGAGTGAGTGAGTGAGTGAATGAGTCAGTCAATATTGCACTTCATATATATATTGTCTTTTAACATGAAAGACACAACAAAAAGAGTTGGGACGTGACAGGTTGCCGTGTTAGTTGTGGTTATTGTTGGAGATACTTGGTGTAGTGTTTGTAAATCTCTCAGAATTGCTGAGTACATTGTGATTAACTTTATGGTCTGGTCTGGTCTGGTCTGGAATTGACTTCTTCCTTGAAGCCACCAGTTTCTGTGCCTGTGGTATTAGCAAAGGTGGACATTGTACATTGGGTGCTTTGTTTGTAGAGACCAGCAGCAGGATTGCCTTGCTCTGTGTTTTGTTAAAAAAATTCTTTCTTTTAAATTTTGTCCTTTTCTTTTTTGGAAATGAACTCTGATTTGAATGATGTAGCAGGGAAGTGATTTATAATATTTATTCTTATCTTTATTATTTGGACTTATTTTCTGACTTAGGGCCTTCATGCTACTCCTCCTATTCAGCCCACATAGACTATATACAGCAGAGAGTACCTGTTTCAGCAGAACTTACCTGAACACATGTATCTCCCACCTGATTTCTGAGCAAATGTCACCACTCTTTTTAATACAGTAACTTTTTTTAAAAGTTGTATAAGCATAGAAGAATGAGAAAGGGGAAAAGAGAAGGTTTCCAAGAAAGACTGAAAAAAACAGCAAGACGAGCAACCTCCCTTACCAATATTTATAAATGAAAATGTTCAGTCTCTCTGAAATAAAGTGAATGCACTTCAAGCATTCTATGCTTTCAATCCAATTTCTGAGATGCAGAAGAAGGTGAAACATGAAATAAAGCTGGCATAGCTTAAGTATAAGAACAGGATTAAGAAAGATCTGTGAACTGATACCCTGGGTGCAGTGTGGAATGGTATGAAGATTAGATATGGCATTTAGAGTTGGGTTAAACTGAACATACGTTTTCTCAAAACATCAATGAATTCTATTTAAGGCTTCAGATACAAAATTTTGCTTCAGAAATTATTTAGCACAAAGCCAGATATAGGACTGGAAATTATTTGAGAAGTTAATTAAGAGACAACTACATAACAAAACCTAGGCTTGTTTGGAGACTTACCAATTTGCAAACAAAGCAAAGTGTTGGGTTGGGGATGCCACAGCAACAATTCTTAATTTACGGCATGAGCAATTAGAAGGACAAAAAACCATGCAAGATTTTGTGTCAGCTTTTAATACAATCCTGCCCCACATTTTAGCTGAAAAAAACTGATCAATAAACTCTGTTTAGATCCTAAATTGGTGGGGTGGATTCTACACTTTTTAACTAACAGAACACAAAGACAGAGTGTTATTGGCTGTCTTTATGATAGTCTTAACTCTTCTCTTAGTTAACCTGAAGGCTGCAGAGTGTCTAATGAACGCAGGAGTTCACATAAGGACAAAGGTATACTGAATTTTGAAGATGACTGTTTTTGCACGTCTTTTACAAGATGGTGTGATCATTTCTTTTTACAGCTAAATAATGTAAGACAAAGGATATGGCTGTAGATTTTTAGGTGCACCCTTCTCCCACTCAGTCGATGGGGTTCTCATAGAGCGCAAACGCAAATATCGGCAGAGTTTCTTTGCAGCCTTTGTCAATTTTTGCAAAGCATTCGACTCAGTTGATCGAGCTGCCCTGTGGGACATCCTGAGGGTTCGCGGGATTCCCTCGAGGTTGCTGGATATCATGCCTGGCATGTACACTGGTACTGTGAGTGCTGTGCAGAGTGGAGGCAGGACCTCTGCGTTTTTCCCAGTTGATTCTGGGGTTCATCAGTGGTGTGTTCTTGCTCCTACTCTGTTCCATGCTTGTATGGACTGGGTGTTGGGCAAGGTCGTGGCGTCCAGCGGCTGTGGGGCATCTGTTGGTGAAGAAAGATTCACGGATCTTGACTTTGCTGATGATGCTGTGATCTTCGTGGAGTCAATAGAGGCTCTGATCAGGGCGCTCGAGAGACTGAGTGAGGAGTCTGAGTGTCTGGGCTTACAAGTGTCCTGGATAAAAACCAAGATCCAGGCCTTTAATGACCTCTTGGGCACAGCGCATCAGCAGTGTGTCTGTTTGCGGAGAGAGTGTTGACCTTGTTGAGAGGTTTACTTACCTTGGCAGTGACATTCATGTCTGTGGTGACTCTTCCTGTGAAGTCAGTAGACGGATTGGGAGAGCATGGGGGGTCATGAGGTCGCTGGAAAAGGGGTGTGTGGCACTCCCGATATCTATGCAAAAGGACGAAGGTCCAAGTCTTTAGAGTCCTGGTACTTCCTGTCCTACTATATGGTTGTGAGACATGGACGCTATCCAGTGACCTGAGACGAAGACTGGACTCCTTCGGTAGTGTGTCTCTCCGGAAAATCCTTGGGAACCGTTGGTTTGACTTTTTGTCAAATGAGCGGTTGCTCATGGAGTCCCGAATGAGGCTCATTACCTGCATTGTGAGGGAGCGTCAGTTACAGCACTACAGCCATGTGGCGTGTTTCCCCAAGGGTGATCCGGCTCATAAGATCTCATTGTTGGGGACCCAAATGGCTGAACCAGTCCAAGGGGTCGCCCACGTAACACCTGGCTGCGGCAGATAGAGGGTCATTTCCAGAGGGTAGGACTGGCCCGCGTGTCTGCCTGGGGGGTTGCCAACCAGGATCCTGAGCTGTTTCGACATGTAGTGGGTGTGGCAACGCACTGTACCAATGCATTCTCCCTAACTTGACTTGACTTGACTGGACCTTCTCCCACTTCCTCAACAATGATAAAATGAGGGACTGTTGACATGGTGGAACACTACAAACACATATTCTGTATCAGCCACCCCATAACCTTTATCTCTTTCCCTGTGTTGCTTTACCCAAGATGCCAGGAGCAAGTTTTACATAAAGCTTTAGTGTGTGAAAATATATAAATCTATATATCTACCGTATAATAAAATACAAGGTCTGCGTGTGCCTGGTCCCTCAGATCAATTTGATTGGTCAGTTTGGCTTTTGTGATGTGATCAAAAGAGGAAGGGCAACTGTGAGACTCACGAGGAGGAGGAAAGGCGCAAGTGACACTCTGAGAGTTGCCTTCAAAGATGGGAAGCATAAAAGCAGACTGGAGGTGGGCAAGACACTTCAAAATGATGAGTCTGAGAAGCAAGCCTTACACAAACACACTTGACAGAGGAACCTCTGGTCAAAAGAGGTTCAGTTACATGAGGATACTTAGAAAAGGTGCTGAAGGTAAATGTAGGGTAAGACATATCAAATATTTTGAAATTTATCCTATTACCTGTCTTCAACAGATAACATTGCTAGAACAGTATAAATCTACATGTCCCTGACAGAGTCACTAACTGACTGACAAGAAATTTGCAGAACACCTAAGGTAAATCAGTTTACAATTACAGATCATTCTCACAGCCTTCAGGCCCACAAAAACCATGGAAAAATTCACTTGTTCATAAAACCACAATGATGTTTCATATTTAATAGATAGAATATTTATACAGTAATATTGGTCCACAGCAGGTGCAGGAAAATACAGATTATAGCATGTCTGACTGCAGCTCAGAAGCAGTCTATCTTTATTTATGTTTTATGTTCAAAATATACTCAGAAGAATTTTTTTCAAAACTACATACAGTAATACAAAAAATCTGAAATCAATGTTTATCAGTATAAATGTATCCCTTATCATAGAAGAAAATGCTCCCATATTGTTCCAAAACATTTAGGATATTTACATCATGCATTCTTTATGTCTATCCATTTCTTAAGTATTAAGGTGTGTATTTATTTTATATTGTTGTCTGGAAGCATAACAAGGTCTTCTGACTCCCTATGAATTTTACATGGCAGGGTTTTGTGTTATTTTATTTAAAATGATTACTAATTTGCCTTAAGAAATCAAAACTATCACCATTTTGGTGTATTGTACACTGTCAGTTCACTGTTAGTCTGATTTGCTCTTATACAATTATTTAGCTAGGAGTTTAAAACTGTAACTCTGCTTTAAAGTACACCATTGCTATTCTATACAATTCTAAGTTCCAATATATACTGTTATGACAACTGCATTATCCAATCCATGAGAAAAAGAAAACACCTACTATATACAATATATGTATATATATATATATAAGTCCAAGGTTTGAAATATTAGAACAATGTATATGGCCTCTTTGTCTCTCAAAATATATCATTGATTGGGCAGAATGTCATGGTACAGGAACAAGTGCAAAATATATTTGAATGAATGCACCTTTTTAATGCTAATCTATCATTTAGAGGCTACCAGAAAGCTGATTGTCAATCTCAGATTTTGTATTCCCTTGAGATATTTGGTGTTCTTTGTCTTACTCCAATACCAGCTGCTCTGACAGGTGAAAGCCATCAATAAAGCAGCAGGGTTTTCCTCTCTTCTAATTCCTTTGACCATTTTTAGGCACATGCTGGTTCAACAATAAAGGAATGAATAGATTTTTGAGTTGATGGTTTATAAAGTAATGAAATATGCTTGTTATATATATATGAAATGGGTTCTTTGTGGTCAGATTTCTTTGGTATTTATTCCAAACATGAAACACATAGTTATTGAAAGTATAGTTTTACCCCATTAATGAAATGATCCATGTTTTGCAGCCTTTTTAGTTTTAGTTACACTGTTTTGCATAAAATGCATTTCCTTCAAGATTATACAGTTATAAAAATAAAAACAGCTCTCAATCCAGAAATGGGAATGGGACCTAATAGTATTTTTACTTTCAAGTATAATATTCAGTTTAGAATAATGTTTTTTTGTAATGAGGGTTAATCATGAATGATATCTCCCTAGAAAATGTGTTTTTCATGTATCTATTGCCAATCAAGGATCCTGTAATCTTGATGCAGGATCTGATTTGTCATTGGGACACATTTTAGGTGTCACTACACTTCCTTGCTCAGACAGTTTGATATTTCAGTACGGCATCAGGTCTGCCTACACCCTCTCTCTAATATCAGAGCTGTAGTCTCATATTAAAAGCTCTGTCATTCCTCCATTTTATCTGCCTCATGTCTGCCATATAGTATCTACATTAGGCTGATGGAGATGCTTCCAAATTGAACAACTGATACGATACCCTTACACCCTGCCAATCTCAAGTTAAATTAAGCTATTTATGAGATGCAACGTTAAACTGGAAAGTTCCCAAAAGTCTCTATTTCACATCTTCTTACAAGCATATACACAGTGATTAATTTATCTGAGCTTAAACATTAAATTCTAATAGATAATAACACTTCTTTCTAATGTTTGCTTTATATTTCCATATCCTTCCCATAATTCTTCCCTCATTTCCATATCTCAGAATTCAACACTTTGTTAAAATTCATAATCTAAACATACCACCATTTATTAATAAAGGTGTTTCAAAATAAAACTTACTGCAAGGTGCCTCATAGAGACCAGTTTCACTCCTGAATGATGATGGGATTATCAATTTACTACGATGCATAAATTCATATTTAGTCCCAATATATCTGCAAGGATTATATTTCTCTATACCAGTCCAGAAGTCTCAATTCACATTAATAATACAAACTCTGAGTCCTTCAGATTAGAAAAAGGTACTTGGTAAGAGTGCCCACTTCCACCAAAGCTATTAGCGTTAGCCATCAAGCCAATGACCTTTCATCAATGGAATAAACTAGAAACTCAAATAAAAAATATCACTACTGAATATGCAGATCTGAATTTGTGAACTCTCTAGGATATTAAACTAGATTGGATAGCTCTCCATTTATAATATCAAAACATTTTAAATATATGGGGATAACCATCACAAATAAATATAAAGGTCTTTTCCAATACAATTTTGGTAAGACTCTGGATAAAGATGTTAAGAGATGGTCCACCCTCCATCTCACTTTAGCAGGGAAAATTAACATTGTCAAAATGAGCATTCTCAAAAAGATGTTAGAGTATTCCTATATACATAAAAAAAATCATTTTTTTAAGAAGTTAAACTCAATTATAACACCATGAATCTGAAATGCAAAACTGTCATGCATTCAAAAGGCAACTCTACAAAGATCTAAAGCAGAAGGTGGACTGGCATTACTTAGCTTTCAGTTTTACTATTGGGCAGCAAATATACGCACAATACACAACCTTGGAAATCAAAAGAAACACATAACTTCACACCAGCCTGGCTTGCAATGGAAAATAAATCTTCTTGTTCTAAATCTTCCTTTTATTCCCTGCATTATGCTCTACTCTATAATAGTATTGTCAGAACACCAGTAATCCAGTCGTCCACTAACTACTTAAAATATGGAAACAATGCAGGAAACATTTCATTTGTTTCAACCTTTTCAGACGTACTCAGTATTTAACTCATTGATACTACTGTGGATTAAGACACTTAGAGGTCTTTATATAAACAAGGTGGTTGCATCTTATAAACAATTATGCTTCAAATTCAACACCCCAGATACACAGTTTTTTTCCTTCATGCAAATTAAAACTTTTATTAAAAGAAATGTTTCCAGCTTTCCACATTTCACACACATATCAATCACAGAGCCCATAATGACAAGATTTGATAAAGAATAAGACAGGATCTCAACAATATAATAATAAACAATATAAAAATATTTCAAAGAATCTATCTCTCAATGACCCTAGGAAATGGTGGGAAAGGGACCGCTCAATCTGCATCTCAAAAAATGGCAGGAATTCAGCCATACACAGAGTTCACACCAGTTCTGCCTGTGGCAGGCATTCAGTAATTCAATTAAAGGTCTTTCATTGATGACATTTGTCTCCTTTAGAAACTGTCCAAAATGTACCCAGGGTAAAACCCAACCAGCAAGTGCTAGGCCACATTTTTGGGAATGCACTAAATTAACATAATTTTGGACCTAGATCCTTACATACTTCTCAAATAGCCTTAGTGTTGTAATCACACAAAATCCACTAACAGCAATATTTATCGTATTCCCAGATGGCATTAAAGTGCATAGACAGAAATTGATTGCAATTGCCTACACCACACTATTAGCACACAGGCATATCTTGTTCAACTGAAAGAACCTCAAACCACCTTCTATAACTTGGGGTTGTAAGTGATGTTCTACATTATCACGAATTAGAAAAAAATCTAATTCTCTCCCACAGCATATGTCCAAACATTTTTTAAAATATGGCAAGAATTCATTAATACTCTTTTAGAATAAGCACACTGGGTCTCTGATTGACTCTCCAATGTCATTAACTGCTTTATCATCGCTTAAAAAATGTTGGAAAAGTTTGTTTTTTTTCTCATTTCTTATTGGTAGAGGTTGAATCTTTTTTTTCTTTTTTTCTGCTCTATGTATTTTTATTTTCCCTTTGATTTTATTGTAATTTTTTTTTAAGTAAAAGGCTGCACCTGGTATGTTATTACAATATGTTTAATCTGTTGAATTCCACTGTAATGTGGTTTGGGACATAAAATTAAAAAAAGAAAAGATGTGTAATCTAAATAAAAATTCAAACTAAAAACTGAATGAAAAACAAAAATTAAACTGAAATGAAAACTGCATACTTAAAAAATAACTGAAATATACACTGGAATTCAAGAGTTACTTAACTTGAACTGTGGAGCTCACTGTATTATGATATGGGATTGAACTTAGTCCCTTTCTTCAGACTCAGTTTATCATCCTTGTTCTCTGTCTCTAACTTTTCTGAATTCTGATAAATGCTATTGATCACTGGTATAGTGTTTGCCTTTTTCTTTTGGAATTTGGAAATAACTCCTTACTTAGAAGTAGAAGCCCAATTAAAAGAAGATAATTTAGAGGAAATTCTGCATCCACTGGGAAAAATCTCTGTTTGCCCAAACTGTGCAGATGTCACCCTGTCTTCTTACCTCTCTGATACTCCTGCAGCTGTTTTGTCCTCCTGCTTCTCACCAACTCTGTTCTGTTCCATATCAGATGCTGTACTTTTCCTAACCCCTCTAAAACATTTATGTATGAGGGTCTAACATGGACACAATGAGGTTTAACCCCAACTAAATGTCTGTTCGCTCTTTGCCAGCTAATGTTAACTTCACACCATATGTCAGAAAGATGGCATACTTGTAAAATAAAGCATACAACAGTTTACTGTAGATATATGACAGAAAATAAGCAAAATCCTCTGACTATGACATTTGTCTTGTTAACAAACCTAGCCTTTCAACGTGGTCAATGCTGATCCTGCTGCAATTCTTTGAGGATAACTCTCTAATTTGTTTATTTAATTTTAAACAATATTCTCCATTTCTAATTTCTTCTTGATCATTTTTCTTGTTTGTATCAGTTTGTATCAGTTGTATCAGTTAGAGTGGGGTGGCCGAGATTTAGTACAATCATGTGATTGGGCAGGTTCACTGAGGATGTAGAATGGATAACTTGTGTCATGTCTGTCACGCATGTGTGGTCCTTTGCTCGCTCGCTCACTCACTGTTACAGCCTGTGGCTTGAGAGCATAGTGACACAGCACATACTGTAGAGAGCACAAGTTTGTCCCATTAGGTAGTTCAAAGTACATCCATAAAGTAACGATAATTTCATTTTTCTAAGAAGTTATAAAAATGCCATTAAAGAAAATAATCTAAATGACTTGCCCCCCACAAGGTGGGGCCTTACAGTCGGTTCAGGGCCCCTTGGCTGCGGCCTAGGGAAGTGTAATCGTTATTCTACATCTGTACATGACTTAAGCTGCAGATTGTGTGTCTGGTAGCAGTTCTAACTACTATGTGGCCAAGTGGACCTTATTTGAATATGGGAGATTACCCCACAAGCCCCATCACCAAACTGGAAAATAAGGGCTGGCAATATGCACACACGCCCAAGCGTACAGAAAATACTGCATGGCCAATTTGTCCAGTCTCTAACCTAGAAACAGGCTGATAGCAATCAGCACAAAGACTACAATAAGCAATATTTATCTAGAAGAATAAACACATCAAGCATAAGATAGAAATTCTGAAAAAAAATGTTTAAGAAGACAAAGCTAAGGGTTATTATAAGCATTTAAAAAAATATTTAGGGAAGCGTAATATTTATTTTGTACAACATCTGATGGTATTCTGCCCCACTGTGTGTGAATGATGTCTATGTAACCTAATGAGCGTGAACGTTGTCTGCCAGCTAGAAAGAACACATTTTTGTACACAGACACACAGGATACAATTGGTTATGAACAGGATAGCATTGTCTAGGAGTACTTTGATTCTGGAACAAGCAGTAACAACAGCAAGCAGGGATAAACTGCACAAATCTATAAACATGCTTAAATTACTTTTACAGAAATATATAGAAAGAGGTTGAGAAGACTTACATACTGGAAAAAGACAAATCTACCAAAAAAGATAAAATGACAGGCTATATTACTCAACAAACTGTTATACAACACTTTCCTGTAAATCTTAATTAAATCTGATTGCTGAATTTTTCCCATTAATGTAGTAATTAAACAGAATCTGCAAATGTTCTTTGTGAGTTTATTTAGGAGTCTAATTGACAAATGTCATTAAAAGCTTTTTTCTTCTCAAATAAAAATCCTGCATCTTCAGGATAATTTAAATCCTTAATAAAAGCAATTCATAGACATTCAAGATTATGCTTTTCATTTGCAGATAATCAGCAGGTATGGTGGCACAGTAATTAGCACTGCTGCTTGACAGTTTCAGGCGTGGGTCTGAATTCTGACCGGTGATTTTTTTTTTAGGATTTTACATATTCTTCCCATATATCTGTTTGCCATTTTCCTTTGGTTATTTTAACTTTCCTTGTCCTAGTTGAAGATGGTGTGCATCTGAACAGGTACTGTGATAGACTGGAGTTCCAGGCAGTTTTGGTGAAGGCAGCAAGTACTGTGTGTTCAATCAATACTCACTGTAGTTTATATATTAAATAAGCTTTGTACGTACATAGACTGATCTACTTATTAAATATAACTCTTTCAAATAAAATATCTGTTTAATTTCTACTTAATACCATGCACCATGTTTTGCTTTTCCTTTTTGTTATACATTCTTATTTTTTGTTTTCACTCTAGTAATGTGTCAGTCTGTGAGAAAGTATTTCTTGGATTTTCCAAGAGTAACAGTGAGAAAGTTCTTTGTTTCTTTCATATTTCTAGCAAAAGGGGGTGCAGCTCTTTGTTAAACAAAGATTGGTTTATTGTACCAAACAATGTATTGTATTGGTTTATTATACCAAACAATAGTTATAATAAGTTACATTAACCATTATCACACTTTGGCATTTGAGAACCACATAACCACTGGACACCATACATACTGTGGCACCAGAACTGCTGACCTACTTAACCCTGGACTTTGAATTCTGGCCCTTCATAGTCTTCCACCCTCCAAATTTCTGCATTCCCTAACAACACTAGGAGAAGATAATGACTAGATCCCTGAGAGCACTTCAAACAACAGAAAAAGAGTGAAAGAAAAAACCTCAGCTGCAGTCATCTTGTCAAATTCCATTGAGGTTTCTCTAGCATAGCATGGACCATTTGCTGAATTCTTATATAAAATATGTGTTTTATGATTGTTTTTTGTTGTTATTTTTGTCACTGTTGTGTCAGTACTGTAAGTGGAATTACCTTTCTACAGTGAATTTCCTAACAGCGCATAAACTGTAGTCCATTTGTACAGTATATTGCTGTCTGCTGGGCACAGTTGGTTCCCTCCATGGACAAATGCTACTGGTATCAGCTCTGACCCCATTGACAAACCCCACACTGACATGCTTTTTGGCTGTATAGTGTAAACTTACAGCTAGGCCTCCAATGGACATTCCAAGGTTCCTCTTGTCCACAGAGAACAGACTTTTGCCAGTTAATTTCTTATACTTTTTTGCCAGTTAAGTTCAAATCAATTACTTTGAAATATACAATAAAAGAAAGAAGCCCTCTTTGTTAATTCATGTTGCTCTTCTTACCCATCTTGAGTGTCTTTTTTGTATTTGTTGTACAGTTATCACATGTCCCTTTCAGGTTGTTCCCTAGAAAACCATGTTTTCTTGTTTATTTGTCCTGCTTAGGTTTGGCCTCCGATGAACCACTGACATTTTCTGCTTTAAAATCTCTGTGGCTCTAAATCATTTACATTCAGTGCCCTTGAAGAATGTTCTTTTGTCTACTTTAGGCAATTGTTATTAAACTGATTTTCTTTGCTCTTATCAAGATGTATACATGTAAAACTAAAAGGGCTTATACATATCAGATTTTCTTGACAATGTAAGGAACAAGATAATTGACTATTTATCTATGACAGGAGCACTTGGTGCATCTTGGTTCAGTGCCATGGAAAAATAAATTACTCTTTTTGAAAATACTGTAAAATGTATTTTTTGCAAAAATCAAAAGCACCTGCTGCTACTTTATATTATGTGGAACACCAGTTTCAATATTTCCACAGTGGCATTGACCTTTAAGTCAAAAGGTGCATTTCAAGGACACTGTTTCTGAATATGTATTCATTCATTTTTCCATCCATTCATTATCAGTACTCATTCAGTTTAGGATTACAGAAGCCAGAGCTTATCCCAAAACCACTGGGCACAAACCAGGAACCAATGCTGGGCATCGGGTTGTTCATTACAGGGCACATTCACACAATTCACACATCCACAATTCTTAATACAGCATACAGCACATGTTTAGAAATACAATTGAACCTAACGCACATGTCTTTCGAATTTGGGAGGAAAATCGAATGTACAAGAAAAAAAAACACAGACAAGGGAAGAATGTATAACAGTGACAGGGCCTGGGGCTGGAACCCAGTTGTCTGTGCTCTCATACAACCCTAGTCATAAACAATAACACAGTAATAAGATGACTGCAGGTATAATGAGGTTATTAGAAACACTATTATCTGTTAATAAACAGATTCTGATTATGCTAGAGCTAACTAATTGTGCCATTCAGGCTTACTGTATGTATGTATGTATGATCGTGGTTATTGTGGAATGTGTTTCATTAATAAAGTACATTGCTGGGGATATGGTGATTGTTCAGTTTGTGGACAAAATGCATGAAGTAGAAGACGACACTTAGAACAGTACCTTATCTCTATATACTGTATATATTGTCACAGGTGGCTGGGGGTGGTACCCGGTCGGGACGCCCTGGAGGACCGGAGGACGGCTTACGCCCATTTGTAATATTCTGAAATTTCCTATTTTCAGTTTTTGGTATCCTGAACTTTAAATTTAAACCTCTGGCAGTTTACTTCTTATCTTTTCACTATTTAGGTCAATCATTGCATTTCAACTGATTAAATTTGAAAAACAAAAAAGAAAAACTGTGTTCTAAAACTTTAAATCAGTACTCATATATACACACAAATACACACACAAACAAACACCAGAATGACTAAAAAGGAACACAATTAAAACAGTCACAGTCGCAGAGAGGAATTATGCAATTATGTGGCATATTGCTGTTGAAGCGCCAGTAGCATTTCCTGACACATTCCTGTTGAATAATAAGTTGGCAGAAAGTACTCAGTGTTGGTGTGTCAGAGAAAGGATGTGCAGTATTATTCATAATGGTGCTCAGTATTGTTTTAATACTCTCCTTTCCTACTACCTCCAGGTGGCCCAGGGTGCGTCCCATAACTGAGCCCACCCTTTAAATTAGCTTGTTGATTCAGTGGGCCTCTCTTAAAGTGATGTTACCAGCCCAGCACACCACAGTGTAGAAAATTGCACTGGCCATCACAGAGCTGTAGAAGATATGAAGGATGTCACTACCCACATTAAAGGAACGCAGTCTCCTAAGAAAAAACAGTCTGCTCTGCCATTTCTTAGATAGTTCCTCTGTGTTATGTGACCAGCCCAAATTGTCATTGATTTGGACCCCCAAGTACTTGTAGGAATGCACCATCTCTACATCCATCCATCCATTTTCCAACCCGCTGAATCCGAACACAGGGTCCAGTCCTTAAATAGGTCTGGCAAAAATCAATAACCAGTTCCTTGGTTTTGCAAATGTTAAGTTGCTGACAATTCTTTCACTAAGAAACAAAGTTCTTCACCTGACTCCTATACTCTGTTTGATTCCCTTATCAATATCCAGTGCAGTGCAGAATCATCTGAGAACTTCGGCAAGTGACATGACGCAGTGTTATATTTATAGTTGGAATGTACAAAGTGAAAAAGGATAAGGAAACAGGACTGTTCCTTGCGGTGCTGCAGTGTTGCTCTCATTCATATCAGAAACAGTCCTTGAGTTCGAGAAACTGTGGTTTGCCTGACAGATAGTCCATTATCCAGGACACCATAGTCTAATCCACCTACATATCTCTGAGGTTACCCCTTAAAAGGGATGGCAGGATTGTATTGACGGCACTGGAGAGATCAAAAATACTGTATAATCCTCGCAGTGTTGCCAGCTTTGTCCAGGTGAGAATATGCCTTGTGCAACAGATAGTTAATTGCATCCTCCACTCGGCTCTTTGTCCGGTAGGCAAATTGCTGTGGGACCAGTTGGTCTATCACAAGAGGACTCGTATAGTCCAGGACTAGCTCAAAGATTTTCATGATATGAGACATATGTGCCGCTGGTTTGTAGTCACGGGGGGAAGAGGCACCTACCTTCTTTGGACAAGGTACAGTGCTGGATGTTTTCCACAGCAGCAGCACTTTCTGAAGCCTTACTGGCAGAATGAACAGGGGACAGAAGATACCACAAAGTTGGTCAGCACAGGCCTTAAGAACTTGAGGACTGACTCTTTACTAGAACTAGAATGATCTTTTTACTAGTCATTCCAGTTGATGTGGTAGGAGTTGCTGATGTAGTAGGGATGGTGCGGGGAGACTGGTCATTGAAAGAAAGTGGAAGTGGGAGAGAAAAACCTATAAAGCATATGGCATTGAATTAGTTGCTTAAGTATCCAGGACTGTGACTGAGTCTGTCTGACTCTGTCTTTAACATTGTCTGTTATAACTCACCATGGACCTCCAAGTGGTTTACTTTCTCCAGGGATACTGCTGACTGGAGTTTTTCTTAATTGTAAACTAAATGCAATTAGTCTTTTCACCATTCTAATGATCATATGATCTATAATTTACACCCTGCACAAAGTGGATTTGCTCCTTTACCTGTAGCAGGAAGTGAACAGCCCTTTTTTCTTCTGGTTCCCCCTTTTAAATGTGTTCCAGAGGTTACATGTCCAGAAGGGGTGGTCTGAGGGTGTCTTGGACGGGTCCTCAGAAGGCTTGTTATGTTCCATGATATTTCCTCAATAGAACATTCTTTGAGAAACTAGAGCTCCTTCAATCAACTTTTGTGTTTTTTTTCAGCCAGGGTGTCACAAGGAGCTAGAGCAACATTTAACATTATATGTGTGTATCTGCCTGTTTTGTATACTGACTTGGTCTGATTCAGGGTCACATGATCATATAAGTATCTAGATTGCATTATTAATTGGTTCACAACAATATACTTTAACTAATTATTTGCACTATGTACACAAAACACTTTTTTAATGCCTGAAACATAATTCAAAGGCAATCATTATGCTGTATCTTTTACATGGAGACATACTCTCATTTCCATGAAATCAAAATCTTTTTATGAACTCAGAATATAAATATTCAGTTCTGATCTATAATATAAATTTATTGTAACTTTTCTTATAAAAATATTAATACACTATCCACATTTATTAGTTTTGCACTGTACATATATACATATCATAAGCTTTTAACACAGAAATATTCATAAAAAAGTGGAATGGAAAATTGATTCAGCACAAAACTTTATCATGCATAGTTTGTCTAAGCATATCTGAAAGCTACTGACTTACTACAAGATCGGTTCATCAATCAAAGTGATGTGAATTACAAATAGATGACTTAACTTGACCTTGAAGGACTTAATTCATAAGGCAATGAAAAGAAGAAGAAATACCAAATGCATACAAAATGGTACCCGCAAGATCCAGATAAAGAAAAAATAACGATTGTTCTGGTCTATTTTCTTTTTTTTTTTTACCATAAAGATTTATTTTGATTTTCATAGTTTACTTTACTTAGGTCAGTCAATCAATCATCATTTCAGAACCAAACAAATGCCATATCTCGACAAAAGGGTAAACATAAGCAATTCAAAAAAGACAATATTTTTAAAAATATTATTCAAGTTGAAAGAATATCCTGTTCAAATTGTTACATAATTATATTGAATACTTGATTATCATTTTGCAAACATAGCATTTAATCATAAAGGTTCAAAATAACTTCTTCCCAGCAGAGGTTGTTACAGTCTGACTCAGTCTTATCCCTTTTTATTTTTTGCTTAACTGTTGCTTTTGGTACAGCCATCTCTAATCTGTAATACCTGTAGGTGTTCCTAATTATTGGATGATGACCCTGTTTGAGAACAAATCCGGCTTATAAAGAGGAAATAGGTCCACCATGACTTACTCATATGTGACAAATAATTTATGCATTTTATTATCTTCTGAAAGAGGAAGAAAATTCTATGCAATCATACTGTTTGGACATAAACCCAAGTTGGAACTCTGTTATAGAGAGTTATTTTGGCTTATTAGTAACTATATGAGAGCCATTCTCTGGTAGCTGTACACAATATGTATCAACTTACTGTATACACTGAAAGAATCTTCAATACCTGACAGCATAAACAACATCAACGATTTCCTTAGTGATTCTCTTCAGCTTGACTAATGCACCCTAATTGAGAATGCTGGTCAGAATTTCAAAAATGTTCTTGTTCTGTAATGGAAAATTCTCAGAGTGGTACTTACTTTCACACATAAGTGAATTTCCCCTTGGGAATTAATAAAGTATCTATCTATCTATCTATCTATCTATCTATCTATCTATCTATCTATCTATCTATCTATCTATCTATCTATCTAGTTCTGCACTCTCTAATTAGCAATCCATTATACAAAAAAAAAATCAGAAGACATATCAGTGCAATAAGATGAGATTTAAATGATTTTAAAATGGATTTTAAGTCTATAAGACACATACAGTAAGCTTCTGAATATAGTAAAGAATGCCTACCTTTAAATCAACCCAAAAGGAGTCTTTGTTCTAGTTGTGCTTTAATGCAGCAGGTAGGAGGCTCCCCTAATCTTAGAATTTTTAATTCTAACTAGGGGGCTTCGCCCCCTGCTCGCTTCGCTCGCCAACCCCCGTGTTTGGTTTTCCGGATACACACTTTTAAGATGTTTTTTCTTTGAATTGTTGCTATCTCATTAGTTTCACTTTTATTTCAGAACTTCTGTAAAAACAATATTTGTAATCTTGCGAGTCCCAATATGCTGAATCTTTTTAATGAGGTCAGGACAGGTTTCTCTGTTTGGAATTTCAGCACAGACAAAACGATCTACATCATCAGCAGTTAATAATTTTTTTTTACAAAGTAAAAAAGTAAGTAGAGTTCTGCATTGGACTCCTGTCTGTAAAGTCGTGCTATTTTCCTCTCACAGTTCCAAAAGTACATGTGGTTACCAAGGTGATACCCCAGCTTTTCTCTAGGTTTTTGTACAAGGGCTAGACAGAACGTTTTTGACTCTTGGGGTAAATTTAGCTTTTTAAATAAGCAGACAGATAAATATATATACATTAACAAAGTAACCAATAAGTGCATGTGTAGTAAACTCCATTTTTGAAATTCTCAAGATTCTTTATTTGTCACTTGCATAGTTATACAGGACAACATGTAGTGAAATGCATCCTGATCTGCTTATCAAAAACTGTGCAAAGTTAGAAGAATATCAGTTAGATTAACAAAAAGTCATAGATTGAAAGATAACAGTATAGTAGAACATAATAAATAAGTAAAATTATGTGAATAAAGTAGAATTAAGTGTTAAGGTGCAATAGTGTAGTAATTATTGTGCAAAACCAAAGTTAGACTGGTGCATAGTTAAATGAGGCAGTTTGTTTGTTTGCGCTACTGCGATCTTTACTTTCTTTTTTTATATTTTCTAATTTTCCTACTTTCGTATCCTTTAACTTTCTCCACATGTGTATAGCGCCAATGTTTTGTTTTTTTGAGCCTTTCTAATTTCCCTGGTTTCATAGTCTCTAACCTGCTCTGCATGTGTTTAGCGCCAATGTTTGTAAACATCTTTATGAAGTTCTACTTTGTCTTTTACTCATTGTCTTTTAATTCTGAGCCGGATTGGACGTGCTTTTTTTTCAATTCCACTTGTTCCGAGCGGATAATTACTTTCCTTATTTTCTGAATTTGCACCTCGATTATTCTTTTTTGCTCTTTTTTCTGTCCAACGCATTTGAGTCTCTTTTCTCCGCGCTGATTTCTTCTTCGCTTAGATGTTGACATTTAATTTATAACGTACCTTACACACTTTATATGCGCTGAGAGCCCTAGATCTGTGTGTGCTCAAATCCTACACAAGACTGAATGTTTTGCTGCCTATTGTCCTATTTGATAGATTGTAAGTAGGGCGTGTCTTTGGTCTCGCGGGTCTTTAATATGTCTTCCGAGAAGATCACGTATCGTAGACTTGCTGTTTGCTTTCCAGGACAGGATTTCTTTTTATAATAGATAGATGTAAATCTTCCTTTTCCTTGGCATTTTCTTGGTTTTAATTTATGTGTATTTTGTATAGGTGTTTATAATTTGAGTTTTTGTTTTTTATTACTTTTTGTTTACTTTTATTAATTTTTGAATTTATATTGATTGCATTATTGTTTTTATTTTGTGTGACCCATCATGTGATGCAATTATGTACAATAAGGTGGTATACAAACAAATACAATTATTATTTTTAATACTAATAATTAAATTCTGAATATCAAATAGCAATTTGCAAGCCATACCTTAACCAGGCATGAGTGGGTGACTTTCACTTCTAAACCCTTGTTATTAATATAGCTAGAAGATTAATAGATAAATGTGGACTGACACAACATCATTCCAGATTTTACAAATCACAGAAGACTTGTCTATTTTTGGAGATGTCTTTAGTATACAGCAGCTGCTGCTTGTTTATATTTGACCTTTTTTTCTAATCTTACCTCCTGATGCAAAATTATATTGATACCTCTTGTAATTACACTATAATATATTTTTTAAAAAGTATAGTCTAAATGCTTGCCAACAGCAATATTTTAATCTCAGACAGGAGAATCACTATGAGCATCGTTACCTCATTTAACAGAATCCAGTTTTGTTTTTTTAACTCTGTATGCACTTGTTTGTATGTAAAGATAAATTATTTTTTACTGGCAGACTGCAGTCTCTGGTTGCGGGACAACTTGTTTGCTAATTTAGTTGATGGTGGCTTGCTACTCAAGAAGATATTCTGGAAACATTTTATAACATCATTATTTTACTAATAACACAGAAATCATTAAATTATCCCAGATACCACAGCATGAAAATACAGAAAAAATAATTTAAATAGAGGAATCATGGTTCAGCGGCAGTATGAATGCCATTCTGTCATTCAAATGAACAGTTTCAGTGCCAGAAGCAGGAGAGCCTATAAAAAGGACAAGCCTGTTTCAGTCACATGATTGCCATTTCAGTGTGACTAAGGGAGCTAACCTTCCGAGGATAGTGAGCCACATAGGAGAATAATAAAATGAGTGATAATCCATTGGGTTAGCACTGACCATCACTTTGAAGCTTTAAAATATTGTGGCAGGGATACAGAGGCTGCTGTATTTGTATTGTAGGTGCGAGTTATTTGTCTAGTGTATCATTTGAATATTATATTCCCTGTTTTGGACAGAGCGTGTTCTCCAGCCCCTGGCATGTCTGTCGCGAGATGAAGAGAAACTGGTGAAGCAGATGTGGACTGTTGGAGAGTGACACTGTATTTCATTTTTTTCCAAAATGAATGTCAGTTTGCAGCTGTTCCTGCTGTCTTCTTCTCATTGGTTAAACTGGTGTCAGAAGTAGTGGGAGCTTGGAGGAAAAGGCAAATCCTTACAAAAATGGTTGGAAACTGGTGATGTGCTTTGAACAAGCTCTGACACCAGCACAGACCCCAAAGATGACACAGGTAAGAGTTTCCACAGTAAGGCAGTATTTAGGCATGGGGAGACTTATTGGGTAATGTTCAAGGTGGCTGCCAGATTAATCCAATAGTCTCAGGAAGAGAAGGCAGTCCATCTGGCCCTGGCACTTAACTGTTGACAGGCTGATTAGATGCTTTATGAAATTCTGGCTCACTTGCGGGCTGTGGAAGAACTGAGGATGATACTGTGGTGCTACTATCACAATGGCAAATTACATGTCCTGAAAGAACACCATGTCTGCCTCAAACGCACCGTTGAAGAGTTGAAACGGCACTACATTGTGCTAAAGGAAAGCGAGTCCAAACTGATTAATAAGAATTAGTCAAAGATACTTGGAGGACAATGCACAAAGAGAGGAGAGCCAGAAATAACAGTCCCTGGTCAAGCACTGTGTAAGGCGCTAGAGGTCGCTGTTGCCTCTTTCAACCCAACAGACAGACACACTGCACAAAATCACCAAGAAGATCTTTAATGTTTTTACTTCTCGATGCAGTTCCCCAAAGCACCTCCGCCACCATACACAAGCAAAATAATAACCCACTATACACAAATCTCTCCTCCACTCCTCCCATCAAGCTCTGTCCTGCTCCCTCCCAACTTCAGCTTGCCTGGTGAGTCTCCACCAGTCCTTTAAATAGTCTTTGACCCGAAAGTGCTTCTGTCCTTCTAGCCACGTGACTTGTCTGCACTTCCAGGTCAGATGGAGACTTGTGGATTTCTTCAGCCCGGAAGTACTTCTGTGGTTCTGTCCCCATGACTCGTGAGTACTTCCAGGCACCCACATCACCCAGCAGGGCTGTGAAGCCAAACCCCAACTCCTATGGTGCCCTGCAGGAATCTGGGGTGCCGCTATGCTGCAGGGGTATCTCCATCTGGCGTTCTGGGGGAGGCAGTGTCCCTCTGTAACTTCTTTCCCCCATCTTTCTCCTTTCTGGGTGTCCCGGCTGGGCTGAGCAGCTAGCTGTCTGGCACACACTGCATCTTTAAGTCTGAAGAAGTGCTACTTAAGCCAGGAAGATGGAACACATTCAGAACTCCCCTGTGATAGTACGGACATCAGTCCTCTGGCAAAAGAGCATGTGATGCCACCACCTTTTGAAGAGGGGTGCTGCTTCTCACAAAGAGGAGCAATAGAAGATGCTGCACCTACAGGCGAGCAAGAGGGTGGAGTGGTGGCTCTGAGGCTAAGGATCTGCACTGGTTGCCATTTCGAATCCCTGTTACTGCTCCAGGGCTGCTGTACAATGGCTGAACCTGCTTTCTAACCACAAGGGGGGTACATGAAAACTAACAAATTCCTAATACAAGAAATTGTATAAGGTGAAATGAAGAGCAAAAAAAAAAGGAGAGAGCTGCTTTTGTGGGTAGCAGCAACTAAGTGCAATTCATAGTTTCAAAGGGGCAATACTGTCACATGTACTCTCACTTGCATGTGCTAATCAAAATGCACCCCATTGCCACTCTTTGGCAGTACGATAAATGAGTATTAATTACTACCTTACCTCAACACCTCTGTCTTCCTTACATTCAAACTTACAGTATGTCATCCTTACAACTTAAGTTCCTATTCCTCAGTCAGGTACCATAAATAGGGGTGCTTAGCTTTCAGATACACAGTAGCTATAAGGCATTCTTATGAATCATATCACAGGAACAAAATATTACATTGCACAAAACATAAAAATCAATATATTTTACAATGTTAAACCTGGAAAAAATAGCTTGGGGTTACTTTTTTTTCCCCTAACAACAACCATACAAAAAAGGAAAGTCACACATATTCTCTAATACCACTCAAAGTAACATACACATCATGTGTTGGAGGAAACCAGTGTACTCTGAAAAATCCATACAGGCACTCTTAGAGTCGGCAAAGACCATACAGTCTTCTTCTTTTGGCTGCTCCCGTTAGGGGTTGCCACAGCGAATCATCTTCTTCCATAACTTTCTGTCCTCTGCATCTTGTTCTGTTACACCCATCACCTGCATGTCCTCTCTAACAACATCCATAAACCTTCTCTTAGGCCTTCCTCTTTTCCTCTTCCCTGGCAGCTCTATCCTTAGCACCCTTCTCCCAATATTCCCAGCATCTCTCCTCTGCACATGTCCAAACCAACGCAATCTCGCCTCTCTGACTTTGTCTCCCAACCATCCAATTTGAGCTGACCCTCTAATGTACTCATTTCTAATCCTATCCATCCTCGTCACACCCAGTGAAAATCTTAGCATCTTTAACTCTGCTATCTCCAGCTCTGTCTCCTGCTTTCTGGTCAGTGCCGCTGTCCCCAACCTATATAACATAGCTGGTCTCGCTACCGTCCTGTAGACCTTCCCTTTCACTCTTGCTGATACCCGTCTGTCACAAATTACTCCTGACACTCTTCTCCACCCATTCCACCCTGCCTGCACTCTCTTTTTCACCTCTCTTCCACAATCCCCATTACTCTGTACTGTTGATCCCAAGTATTTAAACTCATCCACCTTCGCCAACTCTACTCCTTGCATCCTCACCATTCCACTGACCTCCCTCTCATTTACACACATGTATTCTGTCTTGTTCCTACTGACCTTCATTCCTCATCTTTCTAGAGCATATCTCCACCTCTCCAGGGTCTCCTCAACCTGCTCCCTACTATCGCTACAGATCACAAAGTCATCAGCAAACATCATAGTCCACGGGGACTCCTAATCTCGTCTGTCAACCTGTCCATCACCATTGCAAATAAGAAAGGGCTCAGAGCCAATCCCTGATGTAATCCCACCTCCAACTTGAATGCATCCGTCACTCCTACCGCAGACCTCACCACTGTCACACTTCCCTCGTACATATGCTATACAACTCTTACGTACTTCTCTGACACTCCCGACTTCCTCATACAATACCACAGCTCCTCTCGAGGCACCCTGTCATATGCATTCTCCAGGTCCACAAAGACACAATGCAACTCCTTCTGGCCTTCTCTAAACTTCTCCATCAACATCCTCAGAGCAAACATTGCATCTGTGGTGCTCTTTCTTAGCATGAAACCATACTGCTGCTCACTAATCATCACCTCACTTCTTAACCTAGCTTCCACTACTCTTTCCCATAACTTCATGCTGTGGCTCATCAATTTTATTTCCCTGTAGTTACTGCAGTCCTGCACATCCCCCTTATTCTTAAATATCGGCACCAGTGCACTTCTTCTCCACTCCTCAGGCATCCTCTCACTTTCCAAGATTCCATTAAACAATCTGGTTAAAAACTCCACTGCCATCTCTCCTAAACACCTCCATGCTTCCATAGGTATGTCATCTGGACCAATGGCCTTTCCATTTTTCATCCTCTTCATAGCTGTCCTTACTTCCTCCTTGCTAATCCGTTGCACTTCCTGATTCACTATCTCCACGTCATCCAACCTCTTCTCTCTCTCATTCTCTTCATTCATCAGCCTCTCAAAGTACTCTTTCTATCTGCTCAACACACTCTCCTCGCTTGTAAGTATGTTTCCATCTTTATCCTTTATCACCCTAACCTGCTGCACATCTTTCCCAGCTCGGTCCCTCTGTCTAGCCAATCGGTACAGGTCCTTTTCTCCCTCCTTAGTGTCCAACCTCTCATATAACTCATCATATGCCTTTTCTTTAGCCTTCACCACCTCTCTCTTCACCTTGCGCTTTATCTCCTGGTACTCTTGTCTACTTTCTGCATCTCTCTGACTATCCCTCTTCTTTTTTGCCATCCTCTTCCTCTGTATACTCTCCTGTATTTCCTCATTCCATCACCAGGTTTCCTTTTCCTCCTTCCTTTTTCCATATATCATGCCAAACACCATTCTTGCTGTCACCCTTACTACATCTGCTGTATTTTCTCAGCTGTCTAACTCTTCACTGCCACCCAGTGCCTGTCTCACCTCCTCCCTAAACTGAACCTTGCAGTCTTCCTTTTTCAAATTCCACCATTTAATCCTTGGCTCTGCCCTCACTCTCTTCCTCTTCTTGATCTCCAACATCATCCTACAGACCACCATCCTATGCTGCTTAACTACACTTTCCCCTGCCACCACTTTGCAGTCTTCAATCTCCTTCAGATTGACTGTTCTGCATAGGATGTAATCCAACTTTGTGCATTTTCCTCCGCTCTTGTACGTAACCCTATGTTCCTCCCTCTTCTTAAAATACATATTCACCACAGCCATGTCCATCCTTTTGGCAAAATCCACTATCCTCTGACCTTCTTCATTCCTCTCCTTGACACCATACCTACCCATCACCTCCTTGTCTCCTCTGTTCCCTTCACCAACATGCCCATTGAATTCCGCTCCAATCACCACTTTCTGTCCTTTGGGTACATTGTTCATCACTTCATCCAACTCATTCCAAAAATCGTCTTTCTCACCCATTGCACGCCGAACTTGTGGTACATATGAACTAACAACATTCATCATCACACCTCCAATTTCCAGCTTCATAATCATTACTCTGCCTGACACTCTTTTCATCAAAACACTCTTGACATACTGTTCCATCAGAATAACTCCTACCCACCTCCAATCCACCTGGCCTTACTCCCCTTCCATTTAGTCTCTTGCACGCACAATATATCAACCTTCCTTCTCTCCATCATATCTGCTAACTCTCTCCCCTTTCCAGTCATACTGCCAACATTTAAAGTTCCTACCCTCAGTTCCACTCTCTTTACTTTCCTCCTCTCCTCCTGCCTCCCGACACGTCTCCCCCCTCTTCTCCTCCTTTTTCTTCTTCGGCCAACAGTAGCCCAATTTCCGCCAGCACCCTTTTGGCTAACAGTACAGGTGGCGGTCATTGTTAACCCGGGGTTTGACCGATCTGATATGGAAATTTGTATTGTTGTCCGCATATTGATTTGGCAAAATTTTACACTGGATGCCTTTCCTGACGTAACCCTTCCCATTTATCCGGGCTTGGGACCGGCACAAAGAAACACACTGGTTTGTGCATCCCCTGTGGCAAAGACCATACAGTAACAGAGAAAAAGTGTGATGTAGCTTTGTGGATGTGATTTTGTAATGTTTCTGTTTTCTCTTCTGGAAATACATCAATGTTGTTGTCCTGTGACACTTATTTACCATTAGCTAATCAGCTTTAAAGTTAGCAGCCAACATCAAAAACAGGAAATGCAAAAAAAGGCATTCAAATTCCCCTATTGTATTCCATTGTTCTTCAAAGAATGTGTGCAAAATCCTCAGAGTGCAAGAAAAAAAACTATCATCATTTTAATGTAAGCAGATTTTTTTAAAATGTTATTCAAGAATGTGAAATGTGCCTGTAAGAGGGCAGCTTATAAAGCTAATTGGTTGAATGTAAAAGACTATCCCAAAACAACTTTGATGTAACATAACATTTGCAACCAAAATTGTGGAATCCATGGGTCACAGAAGGCCAAAGGCTGTTTTTGTAGCAATGAGCACAAGACAGTAAAAAGCCCTGGACAGGCCACCATTTGATCACACTGTCCACTCACACCCACACACAAAACTGATTCAGGGCCAGTTTTCAATCACCTAACCTGCACATCTTTGGGGATCTCAAATACCCACCTAGAAAAAATTCAGACATTGTATTCAGATCCAAGCCCCTCTATCTGTGAGGCAGCAGCACTGACCACTGTACTACCCTGCCACAGCAGTTAACCAGTGTGCTGTACATTCTTTTTTAACTTTTAAATGAAGTATTGTAATTCTCAAAAATGAAGTTTTGAAACCCTGTCATATTCAGGGTAACTTACAGGTTCATTAAATGTTTTTTCAGAATATGTACTGTCAGCATTAAGTTGGTAACATAAAGACTATTCATTTATATTAAACACAAGGCAGGTACTTTATGTTAGACACACGTTTCCCAACACTAGTTTTAGTAATATATAGAAGAGGATAATTTACAATTTAGGACAGGGTTAAAAAAATAAGGATAACAAACTTTTCAATTAAGTGTTTTTTTAACAATAAAGCATTGTGGAAAATAATCCTTAATGCACTGTAGCTTAACTTATGTTCATGTTAGTAACATGAATATCCATACATCCATTTTCCAACCCGCTGAATCCGAACACAGGGTCACGGGGGTCTGCTGGAGCCAATCCCAGCCAACACAGGGCATAAGGCAGGAACGAATCCCGGGCAGGGTGTCAACCCACCGCAGGACACACACAAACACACCCACACACCAAGCACACACTAAGGCCAATTTAGAATCGCCAATCCACCTAACCAGCATGTCTTTGGACTGTGGGAGGAAACCGGAGCGCCCGGAGGAAACCCACGCAGACACGTTGGAGAACATGCAAACTCCACACAGGGAGGACCCAGGAAGCGAACCCAGGTCTCCCAACTGTGAGGCAGCAGCGCTATCCACTGTGCCACAATGCCGCCCTAACATGAATATTTTAACATTAATATTTTAGCAAGTGATATGGCAAAAAACAATGGAGCATGGTTCCATTTTGCTGTATTAGGAATTGCCATAATTTAATGATGTAAGCCGTGATTGTCAATTAATTCCTGGATGTTCCCTTCCGCTGCAGGTTTTCATCCCAACCAATTTGTTCTTTTAAGTGGATTCTCGTATTAATGAAGCAAGTGTTACTTCTCAGTTTGTAATTTTTGGACCAATCCAGAAATTACAAACTGGTTACACTCAATTTTTATTGAATGAAGCAGGACTTTAGATGCATAAAAATTCTGTTGTGTGTTTTAGTATTGTAGCGTCCCGGCCAGGTCAAAGGGTTAGAGCATGGGGGGCGGGAAGTGAAGGTTGGGTTGATCAAGGAACGGAGGAGAATGGGTCGGTGGACTGACATTCAGGGTATGATTGACAGTAATGGGACAAAAAGGTGTGGCATTCTGAATGGAGGGGTAGAAGATGGGGGCAGGGATTTTTTTTCTGGATGGTTTGCGAGAGAGAGCTGGGGTGTCGTGAAGGTAGTGACTGATACATGGAAAATAATTTTTTTTTTTTTTGGTGTTCACTAACGGTGTCTCTCAGGACCATAACAATATGAGCTCAATAGACAACTGTAAATAGTTCAAGTTCAAAGTCGTTTCTTTTTGCTTTTACAATACTGTATTTTTTTTGACTATTCCAGTAAACTGTTCTGTGTTCCCTTCTTCGTCCTTCCCTGTTTCATCCTTTTAAAACCTGACACGCTGAGGTCACTACAGTATTTTGTATTGTACTACCAGTGCAAAGCAATAGCAGTTAATCAGAAGCTGGCATGGAGAAGTCAGAATTCAAAAGCAGATATGTAACTGGGAAGATTATATTTAAATAACAATGCTTAGGATGTGTAGCTAGAATGTAGTCAAAGAACAGAGCATTAAGTCATAAACCACAAAGGGTACACAAGACCAGAAACTGTGCTACTCTACTGCCCTAATGTTAAAATGTGTTTTAATTTTTTTTTAACTATTAGGTGAAAGGAAAGAGCTACACTGTTTGGAGATTAAAAACTATATTCTAAGTCACACACTATACTCTCCACCCAAGTTCTATTTGCCATATGAACATGTTAAAGAAATAACATGTACTAAGAGAATCAAACTTTGCTTCATCACCCAAAAGAAAACCCAGGTACTTTAACAACAACAACATTTATTTATATAGCACATTTTCATACAAATGTTGTAGCTCAAAGTGCTTTACATGATGAAGAAAGAGATAAAAGACAAAATATAAAAAATAAAATTAGGCAATACTAATTAAAATAGCATAAAAGTAGGATCCGATGGCCACGGAGTACAGAAAAAAAAAACAGCTGAAGAAAAAAAATAAAATCTGCAGGGGATCAGAGGCCACGAGACCACCCAGCCTCCTCTAGGCATTCTACCTAACATAAATGACCTCACAATCAGTCCTCATTGTATTCAGGGTTCTCATGGTAGAACTTGATGGTGCCGGTTACGTGGACTTCTGGTCTTTAATCCATCAATGTAGGGACATCATGGTGCTTTGATTAGGTGGAAAAAGAAATCCGGAAAAAGAACAGAAGAGATAGTAGGGGTTAGTACGGACTTCAGAGCCACCATGAATGACATTGATAATTAAATGCATATATAGAATATCAGAGTTAAACTAAAATGAAGCTATGAGAAAGCCATGTTGAAATAATGAGTTTTTAGTAGTTTAAATATATATGTTAAACAGCACAGTAATTCAGAAGAAATATAAGGTGACTGTGTACATTTTCGGATTTCTCACACTCTTTAACATACATATGTTTTGCAATTATTAATCGATATTTTTTTCCCCTCAATAATGTGATATCATTCATTTCACAATTCATATCTCTAATAAACAGTCAGCTAGTGGGCACAGTAGTTAGAAGTAGTGACAAACTTTTAATGTACTAGCAGTTTAATGGTTTTTGTTGTTCTGAATGTAGCTCTACACTAAAATGATTTTTGCCATTAGAAACACTGCTTTACATTGAACAAATACTAAATATTTAATAATAATTAATTGTATTATCTGAGGGCAGCGTGATGGCACAGTCATTTTTACTGATGCTCACTGCTATAGTGTTCTGGGTTCAAATTCTGGCCCTATTTGTACATTCTTCTAAAATTTGCACATTCTTTCCATCTCTGCATGGATTTTCTCGTGCTGGTCCAGTTTCTTGAAACATTTGAAAGAAGTGTAAATTGGATTAATTTCAGTGTGAGTCAGTCTGGTTGTGTGTGTTTGTGTAAGTGTGTCCTAAGATTTAAATGCAGCCTCATTTAGAGTTAATTTCTGCCCTCTGTGCCCTACATTGCAATAAATGGGTTCAAAATATGAACTATGTTGGTTCGACATTTATTTTCAAGCTCATTCACATTTATGAAAGTGTTTTAAAATAGTAAAATGGCACCTATTGTATGTTTATAGTGTACTGTAAACTAGATGTTCAGTTAATGGTATCAAACATTTACTTATTATTGATAATATAACACTGATATTATAACAGACTGGATTCTAGCAAATTTGAGAATAAACCATAGCTAATCACTAGAAATATATTTTTGCTTTTATTAACAAAATACTGGGTAATAGATTGCACAAGGTAGTATTTTAACATAAATCAAATGACAAATAAAAATATGTTGGAAGTAGCTTAAAAAAGTGGACCACTGTGTGGTTCTTCAGGAAGAAACAAGAAGTGAATATTTCATATTGATCACTCATGGGTCTGTGCCAAAGTGCTACTTTGTCTAAATCTTTTTAACGACATTGACAGTGATCAGACTTGTGATTTTAAAAATAACCCCAAAACTGTTGGGAGAGTGAATAACGAAGAGGCAACAACATAATAAAGAAAAGCCTGAAATTTTTTCAAAATGTTTGAAGTGGTGCTACAATTTTTAAAAAGAGAAAAGGTGCTACTACATACAGGAAGAAGACACATAAATTATCAATACAGGAATAGTGATGCTAGCCTATAAAAATCAAAATATAAAATATTTTAAAAAGATGAAGCAATGTCCAGTGGGACTAAAAAGGCCTTAAAATATGAATTTATATTATAAAAAAAATACATTTAAATCTAGGAATGTTGTATTAATGTGCTAGTGACATTTCATCTTAAGTACTATTTGTAGTTATAGCCATCCCACTAAAGACAGACTTAATAGGATGAAACTTGTATATCCAAGAATATACAGTACTGTCTTTTCTACTCTTTTGGAATGGAAATTATTTAATCATTGTGAGTTATGGGTTGGCTCCACACTCCCTGCTGCATCTAGTAATCATAACCGAGATAAGCCAGGCTAGTGACCACATACTCATATCTACCAAAGGATAGGTGTAACAAATGCCAAATGCTTTTATTTAAAATCTGACAAAAACAATGTCCAAATAAATAGTGCAGTTCAATCTTCTTTAAATAAATAAATAATCCAATAATATTGTGCAGTCTGTGGAAGAGACCTACCTTCTTCCACATGTTTGGGTCCCTATTGTTCATGGTTCACAGCAGGGCACCATACCAAGCCTCCACTTTCTCCTTCACCTTCTTCTGCCAGGCTCAGGTCCCTGTGGTCCATGACTCATTTGCAGGGCGCCGCACCAAGCTGCTCTCTGCTCAATCAGCTGCCACTGCCTTCCCCAGCCTTACGCGGGAGCAAGCATCTCGTCACTCCACACTTCAAGAAACAGTCAGAAGGGGTGACCTCACGCTTCCCCAAAAGGCTCTCCTCCTGCCTGTCTGCCTCCTCTCTTCCACACCATGGCATCTCCCAGTGCTGCCACATCTCTCTCTTTTCCTCTCCGTCTCTATTTCTCCTTAAACTCAGTTCTCTTCTTTTTTCTTTTTTCTCCCCCTCTGCTGAGCAGGCTCCTCATTGATTACCTTCCCAAATGGGCACGGGTGTGAGATGCTGCTCCCTCCGAGGCAATAATGAGACACTTGATTGGCGCTCACATTTGCACGTGTATGCATGATTAGCCAGGCACCTCAAACATCCTCGGAGCGAAGTGCGTTCATCCACACTCACACCCGATTCTAAACCTGCACGCTTGGGCATAATTATTTACTTAAAATCAGCACAGCGCCATGGACCACTTACCTTAGTCTTGAAAAGGTAAGGCTACATGGGGACCTCCTTCAGTAATTTTCAAAAGTATGCATAAAGTTAATCAATTAGAATTCTTTCAATTTAATGGTGAACTACATACTTGAGGACACTGGGGAAAATTAAGGGAAATGCATTCAAAACAGAAAACAGCAAATCTGGAACATAATTATGGAAGACATATACTGTAGCTGAAGACTTTAAAGACTTTTAAAATGCTTGGATATGATATTAGGTTATTATTGATGGACTGAATGGAACCCTCTAATTTGTAAAAGTTAGATACATAATGTAGGAAATTTATTGGAGCAGTACTAATCAATGTTTTTTTTTCCTAATCTATGTTTTGCATTTTTTACTGTTTATGGGCATTTTTCTGTTTTGTAAATTTCATTGTATACTGTACATGAAATGTACAAACTGTATCTGGGTGGTTTTAAATAAATGCTGTTGCTGCAAGGATCAATTTTTAATTATTCAGGAAAATATCTATTGATGTACAGTAATTCACTTTAGGTGATTTTTAATACTTTTTTGTGTTTTGTTTTTGGTGCATGTACAATTACTGGAATATATATTATTTGTTTATACCACATTATTCTTCTTGTGTACATTGTTGTCAAATTGACCTTATTGCACACAGTCCATTTATCAACAATGACTGGCTGTATTTATCATTATGTCCACACACATATGCGTGATGTCCTGCTACATAGTAATATTCACCTTCCTGACTTTTGGATTTATGTTAAGATAGTTTATCTTGAAATTCAAGTAATTTCCTTGGCATATACTTTGCTAGTATAGGACAGCAACTGAAGATAAGGTCAGTTTGCTCTTTGTGCACAAAGCGTCTCTTCTTTTATGTTGTTCTTTTGTTAAAGTACAATAATACTAAACTATAAAGGTTCTTCTTATTAATTTTGTAGGCGCGTTCTTTGTAAACAAACACATTTTTGATGATTTTCTTTTTATTTGTGTTTCTACTTTTTATGTTGGAAATTTTCCAGCAATGAAATTGCATGTCTCTCTTGGCACAGTATTTTATTTAATTTAACTGTATTTTATGCATGCCTATTGCTTGTTTCATTTTATAAACCTAATGTTTTAAAAACCATACATCAATACTTAATGTAATATATAAATATACATATAAAAAGAGTAACTGCCAAAAAAAGAACTGGGAAAGCTTCTAGCCTTTAGTGGCACACCAGGCCTGTTAAGACAGCAGATTTAACAGGAATGCAGACATCCAGCTGAGCCTTCACCCACTTATATTCCAAAGTAAGAGACTGAACTTTTCATCCAGGAGCAGTCTGTACTTCATGTGATAACCAAGGAGTTGAACTGACATCTTTGCAGAGGCTCAACTAAAAACACTTTCAGGCCAAAAGGTGTGAAATAGACTCAAGCAAGAATAAAGAACAATAATTCAAAGAATGAAAACTCAGATGGACAGAACAACTTAGTGACTGGCTGTGACTTTAATCCAACCATGACAGGTTCCACATTCATTCATAATCTTGTAGCACTCATCCCAATATACTGTCTGGTTCTCAGGAACTCTGAGGAAAATCCCATGGGAGCTCTGCTCTCATTCCTGAGCACTCTCACTGAACTCCCTGGAGACTATCTTAGGACATTCTCCTTCTTGGGCGTTCTGTGCCATAAGAATACTGTGCTCTTACTATGTAAAATGACCTTCTAAAACCTCTCTCTGTTACCAGAGAGCTAATGAGCTGCTCTCTCATTGGGGAGCTAAAAGCTGATATCCAGTTTGCAGAGCCATTACTTCAAGAAGGGACATTCAGCATCTGAACTGTTTTCCCAGAAAGACTAATACTTTTCCCTATGAGGTTGCAGAAGACACAGCAGATGCGAGCTGAGAAAGCAGCAACAAAGAATACCACAAACAAAAGATCATGCAGAGAAAGTGTGAACTCCACAGCAAGAAGAATCCTCCACTTGAACCCGGAGCAATAACTTCACACAACATCGGACATCATCTTTAAAGAATTGGTATCTTAAAACTATTTATCAGTGCCAAGATAAATTAGAACTCTAAATAAACAGTAAACAGCCAAACTCTTCTGGGTTATTTGTTTGTGTTTGTTAGTCTAGTCTGCCTGTGTCCTGTCCTTCTGTATATATCAATCAATATATATATATATATATATATTGTGACATGTGAGTCCTTGTCTTGCACGCTAAAACACAAGGCTGAGTCTCAGTACTTTAGCAAAACCAGCTCTTATTCAGTTTGAAACAGGAACAGCATGGTTATTTATTGTAGCAGGATCTACCACTCTCCTATACACAGACATAGCAGACAGGCAGGGTCGTGGCCAGGTTAGTAATACTATTCCCTGCATTTATAATGTTCCTTGCATCACCCATCGACGGCAGGTGCTTATAGCAAGACTGCAATCTTTTTGGATTTGCTTTCACAGCGACCTGCTACAGCACTGGTAGCCTGCGGTTGTCCCGGCAACTGATAGGCTGTCTTCCACAGACACAGTGATTGCGCTATGGGACACTCTTCGGTATGTCGTCCCATTGGGGGGAGTCCCAAAAGAGTTTAGAAACCTTACAATATATATGCAATTATCATATTTTTATAACCCTTGTGTTTATCAATAAACTAGCAAAATACCCGCGCTTCGCAGCGGAGAAGTAGTGTGTTAAAGAGGTTATGTAAACATATATATACATAAACATATATACATATATATATATACATATACACATCCACATATATATATACATATATCAACATATATATACACATACAGACACATATATACATATACATATTTGTATATCTACATATATATACACATATATACATATACTTATTTGTATATCTACATATATATACACATATATACATATACATACATATCTATCTACATACATACACATATATCTATATATCTATATATATATATATATATATACACATACATACATACATATATATATATATATATATATATATATATATATATATATATATATATAGCTGATTACCCAGTGGATTCGCTCACTGAGTGCAAGAGAAAAAAATAAAATGTATGTATAAAATAAGTTTAATTGCCAAATTTATTTTTCCACAAATAAAGGGCACTTACAATAACATAGAAATCAATATAAACAACATTAACATCATTATCATATGAGAATATGAAGTAATATATAAGAAGCACATTGCATATAAATATAAATTATTAAACAGTAAAATGTTCTTCTATAATACGCTACCGTGGCTATTCGTTTGTCTGTCCAGGATTTTAAATCACCTGTAGCTCGCAAACCGTTTCACCTATTGACTTGAAATTTGGTACACATATACTACGTCACGTCTACTATTCGCTTTCCCACACATATGAACAAATATATATATATATATATATATATATATATATATATATATATATATATATATATATATATATATACACATACATATACACACACATACACATATATACATATACATACATAGTGCGTTGCAACACGGGCTGCGATTGTTACATGGGAGGGAGAGGACAAATCACAGCTTCCCGCTTTGTAATCGGGCTTGTGATTGCTGCTTTGACGGATGCCCAGATCCCACAGTATTTCCCCTTAGGAGAGGCGTTAGGCAAGTGTAATTGAATAGCGGTGCTGCAAGTTATTGCTCTTTTTATCTTTATTTTATTTTATTGTAGAGTCAACTCACAGCTGCGCGCACCAGTGCGTGCGTGGCGGATGCGTACGGATGACGTTTTCATTGTCTACCACCTCCGCTAATCATTCTTGAGGCAGATTGAAGACTTAAGTGCCAGCTTAACTGAAAAATTAAAGAAAACATACTAAGTTTTAAAAAAAATCAGTTTTAACGGGAAAAGATGCCGACGAAAGAAGAGAAGCAGCGGGACGCTAGGGTGAAGAGCTGCTCATTAAGCAGCAAGCGCATCAACCTCTGAGCAAACGAATGGTAAACGTACAGAGAAAGAGGATAAATACTATGAATGATCATGTCAAGTATATTCACTCCACGTTATCGTGCAGTGCGCTGTTACTGGTATTTTGATAAAAGAATCCGAATAACATATAAAAAGCGTATAAATTATTAAACAGTAAAACATTAACATTTAAGAAGTAAAGATACATTGAGTACTACTGTAGTGCTTTCGGGTATAGTACATTTTTTGTTTGCCCATTACATGCATAAATGTATACATTTTTTGGTGTACCTACCCAAGAACACGCGACATGACCCGGCAGTTAAAAATTTATCGCTCCAGCAATTTTAACTCTGTTACAAAGTCATCTAATATGGTATTGCAAACGGCAGCGGGAGCGTTTCTATAAACTCAATTTAAACTTACTGTTTACACCGTGCTTTGAAGATGCATAGTATGCGACACGTGTTTCGCCGTAATTGTGGGCTCATTAGGAGTACACAGTCACTGCACTCCCTTACTGGAATCGATCCTCGGACGTAGAGGCGAAGCCCCTAACGTTGTGCTACGGCGTGTGGTTCGTTCATTTGACAGCATGTAGATCGGGGTAATTACATTGCAGGCATTCGTAGTCTGATTCACAATCTGATTGTATGGGTGGTTACCTACCAGGTAACGCTTGTGGTTGGTGAGCAAGTCGGCTAACTTCTGCTATGGTGCCCTCTTTCAGTTGCGAGAAGCAGATCATACAATGGTTGAAATAGTTTAATATATATAGCAAAATCACCGCGCTTCGCAGGGGCGAATATGGTATTGCAAACGGCAGCGTTTCTATAAACTTAATTTGAAGTTACGGTTTATACCGTGCTTTGTTTCATATTCTTTTCCTACTTTATCAATTGTGTAATGTGTTTTTTGAACAGGTTTGATTCATGGAAGTGATCACTCCTGCTGCGTTCAGTCACTTAACGTGAGCTGCTCTCTTGTGTGATGTTGCGATGTCCACGGGTTTATTTAATGTTAGCTAAGACCCGGCAGTTAAAAGTTTCTCGCTACAGCAATTTTAACTCTGTTACAAAGTGATGCAAACTCTCGTTTATACCTCGTGTCTTCTCATTAAACTTGTATCTCGCGAATATGGCATTGCAAACGGCAGCGGGAGCGTTTCTATAAAGTTAATTTAAGGTTAGGTTTATACCGTGCTTTTTTATACCTCGTGTCTTCTCATTAAACTTGTATCTCGCGAATATGGTATTGCAAACGGCAGCGGGAGCGTTTCTATAAAGTTAATTTAGACTTACGGTTTACACCGTGCTTTTTTATACCTCGTGTCTTATGAAGATGCTTGTATGCGTCACTCACTCGCTTCTTATTGTTTCGCTGCCTTGTCAATTGTGTAATGAGTGTTTTCTTCAGCGCTCTTTGGGGCTCCTCCTTCTTTTCTACGTACTGAGTTCACA